>NC_046382.1:300000-512500 GCF_011125445.2 Fundulus heteroclitus
CCGGAGTTCTTTTCCAACTCCATGATCAAATGGGCCACTTAGGCATTGAGAGAACGCTTGATCTTGTCAGATCTAGGTTTTTCTGGCCTCGGATGTCAGCAGATGTTTGCAATAAAATTAAGACCTGCGAGAGATGTGTGAGAAGAAAATCACAACCAGAAAAAGCTGCTCCATTAGTAAACATGACAACCTCAAGACCACTCCAACTAGTGTGTATGGATTTCCTTTCTCTGGAACCGGAACGTAGCAATACCAAACATGTGCTGGTGATGACTGACCACTTCACAAAGTATGCCGTTGCTGTTCCAATGCCCAACCAGAAAGCCAAGACAGTTGCCAAAGCTTTGTGGGACAATTTCTTGGTTCATTACGGGATTCCTGAAAGACTACATAGTGACCAAGGGCCTGATTTTGAATCACACACTATTAAAGAGCTCTGTCAAATGGCTGGGATCAGCAAAAGCAGAACTACTCCATACCATCCTCGTGGAAATCCTGTTGAATGATTTAATCGTACACTGTTGAACATGCTAGGAACGTTGAAAGAACAGGACAAGATGCATTGGAGAGACTTCATCAAGCCATTATTACGTGCATATAACTGTACCAGAAATGATGTCACTGGGTACACCCCCTATGAACTGATGTTCGGTCGTCAGCCACGACTCCCCGTTGATTTAGCTTTTGGTCTGCCTGTCTGTGGGAAAGAGTCCACATCCCACTCACAGTATGTCGAAAAGTTAAAGTTCCACCTTGAAGAAAGCTACCGTATTGCTACGGAGAATTCTGGAAAAGTCATGGACAGAAATAAACAAAGGGGACGTCACTTCCTGTTTGCGGTAAGGCGTATTGTGTCACTTCCTGTTTTCACTGCGTGAGCAACGGTTTTTTGCTCCAGATTCTCTCGCTTTTATCTTTAATCTCTTTGCTGTAACATCTGTTTCTAACACATAAGCACTTTTAAAACATTTTCTGTTACTGCACATCACGCTTGGGAACTCCTCGTGTTTCACGGTTTGCTCTCTTAGCGTGGTAGAAGGGCTCTAGCCTAGCTTTAGCCTAGCCTAGCTTTAGCTCCACAATGGCTTCCTCTCCTACTATTACTTCAGCTTCTCCGTCTCTGACTAAGTCTCCCCTTATCTCCTGCTCTCTGTGTCAGATGTTTAGCTATTCCTCTGCCTCCTTTAGTGATAATGGTACTTGTAATAAATGTAGTGTTTTTGTAGCTTTGGAGGCGAGGGTGTCAGAATTAGAGACCCGGCTCCGTGCTATGGAAAAACCAGCTGATAGCCGCCCCTCTGCTAGCGCGGAGCCACATAGACCTAGCGTTACTTCACTTAGTGGTCTACCAGAAGCACCCGAGCAGCCGGGTAAGCAGGCCGGCTGGGTGACAGTTCGTAGGAAGCATAGCTCTAGATTTCAGCCCCCAGTTCACCACCAACCCGTCTGCGTTTCTAACAAATTTTCCCCACTCAGCGACACACCCGCTGAGAAGCCGACCCTGATTATTGGGAGCTCAATAGTCAGAAACGTGGCACTAGAGACACCAGGGACCATAGTTAAATGCTGCCAGGGGCTAGAACGGGCGACATAGAATCTTACCTAAAACTGCTGGCTAAGGATAAGCGTAAATACAGTAAGATTGTTATTCACGCTGGCGGTAATGACACCCGGTCACGCCGATCGGAGGTCACTAAAGTTGGTGTTGCTTCGGTGTGTGAGTTTGCTAAAACAATGACGGACTCCATAATTTTCTCTGGTCCCCTGCCTGATTTGACCAGTGATGACATGTTTAGCCGCATGTCATCATTCAACCGCTGGTTGTCTAGGTGGTGTCCTGAAAACGACGTGGGCTACATTGATAACTGGAGAACTTTCTGGGGAAAACCTGGTCTGATCCGGAGAGACGGCATCCATCCAACTTTGGATGGTGCTGCTCTTCTTTCTAGAAATCTGGACGGATTTATTAGTTCTCCTAGATGCTGACAACCCAGGGTCCAGACCAGGAAGCAGAGCCGTAGTTTAACACACCTCTCTGCAGCTTCTGTACTGTTACCCACCCATTATCCTATTGAGACGGTGTCTTTCCCACGGCCAAAACTTAACAGATCAAAAACTGATCTAAAAGGAACAAATCATAAAAACCTAATAAAAATCAATATGGTTCACCTTGAACCTAAAAATAAAAGAATTAAATGTGGTCTATTAAATATAAGGTCTCTCCCTCCAATTCAATTCAATTCAATTCAATTTTATTTATATAGCGCCAAATCATGAAACATGTCATCTCAAGGCACTTTACAAAGTCAAGTTCAATCATATTATACAGATTGGGTCAGATTATACAGATTGGTCAAAAATGTCCTATATAAGGAAACCAGTTGATTGCATCAAAGTCCCGACAAGCAGCATTCACTCCTGGGGAAGCGTAGAGCCACAGGAAGAGTCATCTGCATTCTACATGGCTTTGCTGCAATCCCTCATACTGAGCAAGCATGAAGCGACAGTGGGAAGAAAAACCACCCATTAGCGGGAAGGAAAAACCTCCGGCAGAACCGGGCTCAGTATGAACGGTCATCTGCCTCGACCGACTGGGGTTACAGAAGACAGAACAGAGACACAACAAGAGAAACAAAAAAGCACAGAAGCACACATTGATCTAGTAATCTGTTCTACATTAGATGGTAGTAGCGGGTGAGCCGTCTTCTCTGGATGATGTCACAGTTAACAGAACGCCAGACCAGGTGTACCTACTATGAAGAGAAAAGAGAGAGAACAGAAAGTTAAAGCAGAAATGACAACACATAATGCATAATTGAAGAACAGTAGAACTCAATAGAGTGAGAAAATTAGATCCTGATATACTCCAGTAGCCTAAGCCTATAGCAGTAAAACTATAAAGGTAGCTGAGAGTAACATGAGCCACTAGTTATAATTTTTGTCAAAAAGAAAAGTTTTAAGCCTAGTCTTAAAAGTAGACAGGGTGTCTGCCACACGGACCAAAACTGGGAGTTGGTTCCACAGGAGAGGAGCCTGATAGCTAAAGGATCTGCCTCCCATTCTACTTTTAGAGACTCTAGGAACCACCAGCAGACCTGCAGTCTGAGAGCGAAGTGCTCTGTTAGGAACATACGGGGTAATCAGAGCTCTGATATATGATGGAGTTTGATTATTAAGGGCTTTATACGTTAGAAGAAGAATTTTAAATTCTATTCTTGATTTAACAGGAAGCCAATGAAGGGAAGCTAAAATTGGAGAAATATGATCCCTCTTGTTGATTTTCATCAGAACTCTTGCTGCAGCATTTTGGATCAGCTGAAGGCTTTGAACTGCATTTTGTGGACTTCCTGATAGTAAAGAATTACAATAGTCCAGCCTTGAAGTAACAAATGCATGGACTAGTTTTTCAGCATCACTCCTGGACAGAATGTTTCTAATTTTGGCGATATTCCTGAGGTGAAAAAAGGAAACTCTGGAAACCTGTTTAATATGGGATTTAAATGACATGTCTTGGTCAAAAATAACACCAAGATTTTTTACTTTATTACCAGAGGCCAAGTTAATGCCACCCAGATTAAGTGATTGGTTAAGAAGTTTATTTTTTGAGGACTCTGGCCCAAAGATTAAAACTTCGGTCTTGTCAGAATTTAGATGCAGGAAATTTGAAGTCATCCAGCTTTTGATGTCATCAAGACATGACTGCAGTCGAAGTAATTGATTGGATTCATCAGGATTTATGGATAAATATAGCTGAGTGTCATCAGCATAACAGTGGAAATTAATCCCATGCTGTCTGATAATTTTGCCTATCGGAAGCATATATATAGTAAAGAGAATTGGTCCAAGGACTGAACCCTGTGGTACTCCACAGGTGACCCTAGAGTTTGAGGAAGATTTATTATTAACATGAACAAATTGGAATCTGTCTGACAGATAAGATTTAAACCAGCCTAATGCTTTCCCCTTAATCCCTACAGTATGTTCAAGTCTTTGTAGGAGAATATTGTGATCAACTGTATCAAACGCAGCACTGAGATCTAACAGGACAAGTATAGACACAAGTCCATTATCTGTGCCAGTTCATACGTGACAAAAACTGCATCAATTCGGGACGTAACGGACTGCGTTACCCATGATGCAATGTGGTCAAAATGGCCACCAACTCATGTGGTCAAAATGGCCACCAACTCCCATCACGCAACATGGCAAAATGGCCGCCGATCAAGATAAGGTTGCTATGGTGATGGCTATAAAAGCCGATCACACACGACAATCTTCCTTCTTCCCTGGCTTTTAGCCAACCCGAGAAGACACACACAGCTGTCTCCGTTGGGGTAATCCCACGCCACGTGTTCGAGTTCCTCGCTGGACCGAGAGTTTTCGACGCAGCGGTTATTCCCTGTTTTACATAACAGGAGGTCGACTAAAATAAGTACTTTTAAATTCCCTCTGATCAAAAGACTGAGAGACGCCGTATCTCCCAGTGATCGAAGAGGACCCCGCTTTGTCTGGCCAACAAAGCGACTGTGAACCCGGAGGAAGAAACGAAGGAGCTTCTTCCCCGTCCCGCTGCAGCCTGCGGACAACTGAGCTCGTCAAGACGCGTCCAGAAAGCCGCTACTCGGAGCGCTCCGGACCAGCCCCGAGGCATCTCAAAGTAACGGGGTCTCCCCTTTTATTTCTGTCTCACCAACAGGGTGTTTAGAAGTGCCTGGGCAGGCGTTAGAACTTTGTAGGTGTTGGTTAATGCCTTTATTCCACGACGAAGTTGGAATTATTTTGCTGAACATTTTCTTTGTATGTGCATGCATTTTACAATTGATTTTGCTGTGTTGATTTGTGATCCATCAAGAACCCCGCCGTGGGTTACTGCTTCATTTCTTTCATCTTCTTCCCTGTTTCCCCCCTCTCTCTTTTCGCTTCTTCTTATCAGTTTAATCTCTTTGTCCGAGCTCAAGTCGCGGGCTTTGCTTTAAACTCCCAGTTAGCTGCGCCCCTCGAAGCGAGGCATTATCCCATCAGCGTAAGCGTGGTTACGTCATTAGGACCTCCCCTCATACGTCATCGTAGCAGCCATCTTGGGAGGGTGACGTGTATCTTAACTGTAGGGAGCTTAGCTGAACTAGCTTTTGTGTAAGACATCAAAGCGTCCAGTGAGATTGCCGAAGCTGTTCTGTCTATCAATGCTGATACGTCAAATGCCGATGTTTCGAGGGCGGTGTTAAACAACTTTGAGTTAAGTTAAGATCTGCTAACCGCTCATTTTAATCCATTGTTTATTTTTGTTTTGTTCTTTTATTTCCACATATATATTTTGCATGTTTTAGTTTTAGTAGTGAGTAAGAATTCCAAAGTTGTTGAATCAGAGAATTACTGTAACAGGAAATTGCTTTTGGTTCAATAAAACCAACGACTGCGGAATAGACATTGTTTTGTGTTCAATCCAATTTACAGTTGCCTGGGTATTCAGAATTCCGAGCTAACCTCCTTTGGAGTTAACATTTGATATTAATACAGAGACAATATCATTGGATGGTGATAAGGAATAAGGATTTAAACTCTAACTGCAGTTACATTGGGGTTCTCACAGCCTGCTGGATAAACCTCGTCGGTTAACAGTCCGACCTGATCATTTATTCCAGCATAAATGAGTTCATAACAGCAAGTTAACTAATGCA
The DNA here is from genome assembly GCF_011125445.2 of Fundulus heteroclitus. Classification (NCBI taxonomy): domain Eukaryota; kingdom Metazoa; phylum Chordata; class Actinopteri; order Cyprinodontiformes; family Fundulidae; genus Fundulus; species Fundulus heteroclitus. The sequence continues at coordinate 305,679 of NC_046382.1, forward strand.
TTAGTGGTATAAATACTTATAAGCTTATAGCTAACATCACCACCATTTGAACTATATTTGTTATAGCGGAATTTTGAGTTGAATGATTTATTATTTAAATTATAATACCAAATTATAATTAATAATAATAATAAGCATATTCAACCAGCTTATGGCATAACAACCTGGTCTGGCGTTCTGTTAACTGTGATATCATCCAGAGAAGACGGCTCACCCGCTACTACCATCTAATGTAGAACAGATTACTGGATCAATGTGTGCTTCTGTGCTTTTTTTGTCTCTTGTTGTGTCTCTGCTCTGTCTTCTGTAACCCCAGTCGGTCGAGGCAGATGACCGTTCATACTGAGCCCGGTTCTGCAGGAGGTTTTCCTTCCCGTTAATGGGGAGTTTTTCTTCCCACTGTCGCTTCATGCTTGCTCAGTATGAGGGATTGCAGCAAAGCCATGTACAATGCAGACGACTCTCCCTGTGGCTCTACGCTTCCCCAGGAGTGAATGCTGCTTGTCGGGACTTTGATGCAATCAACTGGTTTCCTTATATAGGACATTTTTGACCAATCTGTATAATCTGACCCAATCTGTATAATATGATTGAACTTGACTTTGTAAAGTGCCTTGAGATGACATGTTTCATGAATTGGCGCTATATAAATAAAATTGAATTGAGGCTCAGACAAATAGACACAAGTTTATTAGACTAAAGCAATGTTTCAGTGGAGACCAAAGGAGAATTAACTGGTTTTGGAGCAGAAATTTAATTTCATCATTGCTTTGTGTTTCTGTTGCTAATTTATTCTACTAAAGAAATAAAATATTGAAAAGATATCAGAAGATGGAAATTATTTACTGTAAATTATGACATTTTGAAAGTCAGGGTTGAGATATAAAAAATCAGTTTTATTGAAACAAGCATCAGAGTTTTATTGATAATTAAAAAGAGAAACAGCAAAATAAATCTGTTTATTTTTCATTAAAACACATGAAGTAGAGCTGCAGCAAATATACAAAATAAAATAACATTTGAATCTAAGAAAAATAGGAGCTGACAGAAACATAAATGTTCAGAGAAAAACTGCCAAACATTTCATTGAAATCTGAGTTATGAATGAAAGTAACAACCAAGAGAGAAAGTCAACATGCTGATATTCAGAGTGAAGCTTTGACTGGAAACAGGCAGAAAAACAACATGTGGATCCTGGAATAATCCCAGCTTCCATCTTTAAAGGACTGGAATAGGAAGAAGTTTCCAAGGAATCATTTAGAAGTGTTACGGCCAGTGGCCTTTTTGTCTGTTTTGTTTTTCCTTCTAATGTTTGCAGGTGTAGTTGCATCTTCCTGCCAGCTGGTGCCACTGTGGAAACTTGCAGCCCTCCTGAAGTTCTCTCCTCCTAGTTCACCTTCAGCCACTTCCTTCTGTCATCATCCTCATTCTGGATTGGACATTCGCCTGATTGCCTCACCAATCCGTGTGGAGCACTCCTTATTTAAACTCAGTTCTCCCATGCAATCAGGGCAGCTGTGTTTTAGAGCAGCTTGCCACACTGTCGGTTGTGTTGTGTTGTGTTGTGTTGTGTTGTGTTGTGTTGTGTTGTGTTGTGTTTTGTTTGTTGTGATGTGTTTTTGTTTTACTGTAGCACTCGTTTAACCTGACTATTGAAGGCTGTGTCACTCGTCTGGCAATTTGCCGTGGCACTCGGTTTTACCCTCTCAATTCCTGGTTGTGTTACTAGTTTGATGTTTTGGTTTTGTCTTGTGGTTTGTTTAGTGTTGATGCTGTTTCCAGCATCAACACCTTAGTTCTTGTGGCCTTAAGTCATCATTGTGGGTTTTTTTTTTGTCATTTGTGTTATGTCCCTTGGGGGTGTATTTATTGTTTCAACCTCTTTTGTTCACACCCCAAACTGGACAATAAATTACCTTTTTATAAAAAACCTTCCTGGTTGTGATATCTAAATGCTACTTCCCCTCCCCTAGACAAGTTGGGGCGTAACAAGAAGAATTTCACAAAGAAACAGATTGAATCCATGAATGTGAAAACGTGTTTCTGAGTGAAAGAGACAGACATGAACAGACTGAACTATCTGTTCAACAGGGAGAGGCTTTCTCTGCCAGGAGAAGACTCTTTAGACTCAATCAGCACAGAAACACTGAGGAACCAGAACTGGACCAAAAGCCAGGATGCAGAGGTTCAGTGAATGTGGTGTTGAAGGTGTGGAGGTGGATCAGTGAGTCAGAGGAGACTCTGTAGAAGGACAGAATACCAGCAGGACAGTCCACATAGACTGCTACTCTGTTGGAGACGGAGGAGGTGGAGATAGATGTTTGTCTGTTATTGTGCCAGACAGAGTAACCATCAACATCAGAGCAGCTCAGACTCCAGGAATGATCATTTCCTCCAAACATACAGTCTCTACCATCTCCTTTCCTCCTGATTCTTCTGTAACTCACTGATATATTAACTCTTCCTTTCCACTCGACCTCCCAGTAACAGCGACCAGTCAGACCATCTCTACACAGCAGCTGGCGAAGATCAAATCTGTCTGGATGATCAGGATATGACTGAAGCTCCTTCACACGTGTCACCTTCCTGTTGTCTTCAGACAGTTTGAGGAATCTGTTCACTGTGTTTGTGTCGATTGTGAGTTGACAGGAATCTGATGGAGAGAACAAAGACAATCCAGCTGCAGTTATTGATCATTTATTGACACTTTGATGATGACTCCTGAATGAGTAATGGACAGTCTGAAGATGGTTGAATGTGAGCTGCTTTGTTGTCATGAATCAAATGAAAAACACACTTACACTTCCTCAGACCTGGTGTCAACCATCGGACTCCAGCAGGCTCCACCCTGAAAGGAGGAGGGGGGTCAGACCATCAGTCTCTTTCAGCAGCAGACACACATTGTCCTACACTGAGAAAGGACCAGCCTAACATTTGGACATTTATTAGACGTTTTGGGACTGAGCCCCCAGCTTCATCCATAGAAGAACCTTCTCTAAAGGGGGCGGAGCCTGGATTGGAGGTCCAAGTAAGAGCTTCCAGGACCAAACCTTGGGAACCTTAGACTTAGACAACTTTATTTGTCATTTTGTATGTACAGAGTGCATACAGAACAAAATTTCGTTGCATACAGCTTGTGAATTACAGTATAATGTGCAGCAGTGATTAAAAAGTAAACAATTGAAATATAAACAGTGCAGAAGAAAGAAACAATGTGCGTTCACAGTGTACAGGAGAATATTTAAACCATTTGTATGTGCAAAAATGATGATGCAAAAGGCATTTGTGCAAAAATGCGAACAAATGTGGAAATGTGGTGCAGAGTCCAGTTTATAGTTCAGCAGTTCAACAGTCTGATGGCAGCAGGGAAAAAGCTTTTGCATACCCTGGTGGACCTGCAGCGGAAGCTGTGGAACCTCTTCCCAGAGGGCAGCAGGGAGAACAGTCCATGGTGGGGGTGTGAGGGGTCCCTTATGATGTTACGGGCTCGGGACACGCAGCGCAGAGATGAAATGTCCTTAATGCAGAGAAGAGGAGCCCCGATGATCCCTTTTGCTGTCCTCTCCACTCTCCTCACATTCTTCCAGTCGGAGGCACTGCAGCCTCCACAGCACACAGAGAGCCCGCCTGCGGGGGCAGGCGGGCTCTCCTCATCTTCCGCAGGAAGTACAGTCATTTCTGTGCCCTCTTCACCAGTGACGTGGTGTTCACAGACCAGATGAGGTTGTCCGTGATGTGCACCCCCAGGAACTTGGTGCTGCTGCCCACCTCCACAGCTGAGCTGTTGATGAGCAGTGGAGCGTGGTGAGGCTGGTTCTTCCTGAAATCAACAATTATCTCCTTCGTCTTCTCCACGTTCAGGATCAGGCTGTTGTCTCTGCATCAGCCCACCAGCTGCTCCACCTCCTCTCTGTAGTCCCGGTCGTTGTCGTCTCTGATGAGGCCCACCACCGTTGTGTCGTCAGCAAACTTCATGATGTGATTGGTGGTGAACCTGGGGACGCAGTCATGAGTCATCATGACTGCGTCATGATGACTGAACTGAAGTCCAGGAACAGCATCCGCACGTGTGTGTTCTTCTCCTCCAGGTGTGCCAGTCTCAGGTGAAGAGCAGAGGAGATGGCGTCCTCAGTGGAGCGGTTCCGTCGGTAGGCAAACTGGAACGGGTCGAGTGTTGGGGGGAGACTGGAGACGATGTGTTCCTTTACCAGCCTTTCAAAGCACTTCATAACGATGGGAGTCAGTGCAACAGGCCGGTAGTCGTTGAAGCAGGTGACTTGAGGTTTCTTTGGCACCGGAATGATGGAGGCAGACTTGAAGCATGCTGGCACTGTGGCTTGGTCCAGCGAGGTGTTAAAAATGTCTGTGAGGACACCAGCCAGCTGACCTGCACACTCCTTGAGCACCTGCCCAGGTATGTTGTCGGGGCCTGGGGCCTTCTGCAGGTTGACTCTCCTCAGAGTCTTCCACACGTCGGCAGTGTCAAGGCAGAGGACCTCCTCTTCCTGATGGGGAACAGCTTTCACTGCTGGCGTGTTGTTTAATGCCTCAAACCTCCCAAAGAAGTTATTTAGTCCATTGAGGAAGTCAGCATCAACTTCACCCACCGGGGGGGAGGGCGTGTTGTATTCAGTGATCACCCGTATGCCTTTCCACATGCTCCTGGTGTTGCTGGTGTCATGGAAAAGCTCCTGGATTTTCTGACTGTGGTTCCGCTTTGCTAACCTGATATCACGGTTCAGGTTGACTCTCGCTGTCCTCAGTGCCTCCCTGTCACCAGACTTGAAGGCTGAGTTCTGCTTTTAGCGCTCGACGAACCTCCTCAGTGATCCAGAGTCGTTGGTTGGCTCGGGTGATAATGGTCTTTGTGGTGCTGACATCCTCAATGTATTTGTTGATGCAGGCTGACACAGTCATGGCGTACTCATCAATGTCGATCTTGTCCTCATAAGTTCCCAGTCAGAGCACTTTAAACAGTCCTGGAGCGCCTCCATGGCTCCCTCCGTCCAAGCTCTCACCTGCCTCACTGTAGGTTTAGCTCTGATCAGCAGGGGCCTGTATGCAGGAATTAGCATTACAGAAAGGTGGTCTGAAGAGCCCAGGTGGGGGCGGGGGGCTGCCTTGAATGCTCCTTTAATATTTGTATAAACTATGTCTAGAGTGTTCTCCCCCCGAGTTGCAAAATCGACGTGTTGGTAGAAATGAGGGAGAATAGTTTTCATATTTGCCTTGTTAAAATCTCCAGCAATGATGAAAACCGCCTCTGTGGAAACTGGACTGGACTCATAACACAGACGCTCTGTACAAGAAGGGCCAGAGCCGCCTCCACCTCCTGAGGAGGCTGAGGTCCTTTGGTGTGAGCAGGCCCCTGCTTAAGACTTTTTATGACTCTGTGGTGGCCTCAGGCTGAATAAGCTGGTGAGGAAGGCCACTTCTGTCCTTGGCTGCTCTCTGGACTCTGTGGAGGAAGTGGCTGAGAGGAGGGTGTTGTCCAAGCTCACATCCATCAAGGACAACACCTTCCACCCCCTGCACCAGACTGTAGAGGAGCTGAGCAGCTCCTTTAGTGCCAGACTTGTCTGTAAAAAGGAGCGCTACCGCAGGTCATTCAATCCTGCTGCTACCAGATTATACAATGCTGCATTATAACTATAACTGTAATTATAACTTCATTATTACTGTAACCATAACTGTAACTATAACTGTAATAACCAACGTGCAATAACTAATGTGCAATTCTATTTATTACACTGTGCAATAATCCTGAAACAAGTGACTTCTGCTGCTATTACAGCTTGAATATATGTCAATACACATGTATATAAGTCACCGCGAACTTACATAACACATCCTCTGCCTTATTTCTACTTTGTATTTTTATTCTTATTCTTCTTATCTGCTTCTTTTTTTTGATCCACTGTATAAACGAGGACACACTGTATATACCCGATGCACCTTGTCCTACTTTGGCACCTTCTTCTGATTATTGATTACTGAGCCGATGTGACATGTGAATTTCTCCAATGTGAGATCAATAAAGCCTATATTATCTTAAATGCACAGAGATAAACCCCACTCTTATTTTTTTATCTAAGATACTCTGTCTGAATTATAAAACAGCAAAATTATACATTCAATTATACATTTGACAGATAAATGTATTGTATTTACTCTGCACTGGAAGTAGAAGTGTAACTGATACTAACAGCATTTCAAATATTAAATTCAAATTTCAACAAATGTACAACTGGGTTGTAGTTGCTCTGTGTAGCCCATTTCATGTAATTTATCTTAACATTCCAAACACATTTCTTAAATCATATATCTGAAGTGTAGTTAACAGCTTCTCCTTACCTACATCCTCTCATACAACTAATTATTTCCCTAACAATAGTGAGATTTCAATGTTTAAATGTACAGTAAACCTTTATACATAAGGAGCATGGAGAACCCAATACTGTACTTTGAGTAAAATGGGTGACACCAAGGCTGAATTGTTACATGAGTGGTTGTCCTTTTATCATTGAAATGAGAACATATTTATATACTATTGGCATATACTAGTAAGACTATTAAAGAACAGCAGATTAAACTTTAAGATATGTAAAGGCCTATATTAAATTAATTTTGCGACCAGATCAACAGATTAAATAATTGCTTATTTTTTTCGTGTACCAAATTACTATTGTAATGATGTAATATTTTATGGGCTAAGCCCCTGATGATGATAATGTCTAGCTCCGCCCCTGGTTTGTACTAATTTACTAATGGACAGTGTGGAAAACTATGTACAATAAAATCAATGTAAATAGTATTCCTCTGTTTTATTTGTCTTTATCCTAATTCTAGAAGTAGAAATAATCAAATAAATAGCACTATTATCATGTGGAACCCTAATCATAATATTATAACTACGCAAAGGTCTAAACAAGAATAGCAGTTTAGGTGGCTTTCCTTTACTGTATATTATGCAAAATAAATTACACCTGCTATTTATACCTGAAATGCCTCGAAGGGTCGACAAGAAATGAAAGCAACAATAACAATGAAATATTGGTAAAAGTGAAACCCTCACCTTTTCTTTTTCAGATGGCTGTGGCTAAGAATCTGAATTTTTAATAGTCTACAGTCTTTGCTTTTCCATCTTTCCAGCAGTCTTCAGAACTCCTGCCTGGCACAGAATATTTAGTTTTATAATAGAGATTAGGTTTTTGTTGATAAAATGTATTATACTCCAGAACTAAATGCTATTTTGAGATATTAACGTTGGTTACTTACATTTCTCAAGTTCAATAAATCAAAACTCTCTCCTGCTTCTGTTCAGAACTGCACTCAGCAGCCTTGCAGATAATATTTAGTTTCTTAACTGGGACTAGTTTCGTAGTCTAGTTTTAATTGTGGTAACGGCAGTGTCCCAGTATGAATCAAAACTGAAATCTCTCGCGCTCCAAGCACGCACGCACATGCACGCGCACACACAATAGAAAACAGCCAATCAGGAAGAGGGAAGGCGGGAATTAAGGCAGCACAACCAATGAGAGTGGAGTAAAAGGGGGGTCTACCTTGTCAATCAAAGCCCAGGCACGTTAGTGATTGGCTGCGTGGAGCACCAGGCCCCGCCCCCGCTGGCACACAACAGCCATTCGGGCGAACCTGTGCATGTACGCACGTCTGGCACGTCTCTCTCCCTCTTTTTTTGTAATGAGTAACTAAACCAAACATTGAAAATGTATCGGAGTAAAATATGCAATTAAGTTCGGAAATATAGTAAAGTAAAAGTAAAAGTTATCAAAAAATGTAATACTCGATAAAAGTATAAAGTACTCCAAAATATACTTAAGTACAGTAGTGAATTATTTTTACCTCATTACTATACAACACTGGCCACGAGTTTAGTAAAAACTCACTGTGCGGCGCCTGGGGAGCAATTGGGGGTTAAGGATCTTGCTCAGGGACCCACAATGGCAGCTTGCGGGAGTTGAACTCAGAAACTCTGGGACCGAAGCTCTGTGCTAACCTATTCAAATATGACGACACCCAGTGCTTAAGAGTTGTTTTTTATATTTACAGTTTCTATGTCTGGTTCTCTTGTGATTGTTACCTGGGATGTACAGGGACTGGGTCATGTGATCAAGAGGAAGAAGGTTTTGACTTACCTGGAAAAAAAACTTGATATAGCACTATTACAGGAAACTAGGTTCTGTTTCAGAACATTTGAAACTTAAAAGGGACTGGGTAGGTAATGTATATTTTTCCTCCCATTCACAAAATAAGAAGGGTACAGACATTCTTTTACACAAGAATTTACCTTTTATTCTGGAGCACAAGGAGAAGGATTCAGAGGGAAGATTTATTTTTTTAAGGGCCGGATTCATGGACAACTCATAACTATTCTCAATATATATGCTCCTAATGACGACTCGCCTCAGTTTATGTCGCAAATGATTTTATTATTTAATCATCATTGTAAAGAATTCGTTTTTTGGCTGGTGACTTTAATTGTGCAATGAATGCATCTCTGGACAGGTCCTCCTCCGCAAAACTCCCAAACCCAAAAGCTTCAGCTGTCCTAAAAAAACTTATGCACAGATACTGTTTTTTTTAGACATCTGGCCATATTTAAATCATACATTTTATTCACACCCCCATAACACTTACCCTAGATTGGACTACTTTTTATCCCCAAGTCGCTTTTACATTTGGTTCGAAGCTGTAACATAGACCCCATACTTTTGTCAGACCATGCACCAGTATTTTTAAGTGTTGATCCATTATTTCGTATCCCTAGAACTTTTACTTGGAAATTCAATACATCCTTTTTAGATAATGAATCCTTTTGCAACTTTGTCCGGAGTGACCTATTGCAGTTCTGGCTCGACAACAAAAATTCTCCTGTATCTTCGGCTATATTCTGGGATGCAGCAAAAGCTACTTTGCGCGGCCATCTTATATCTTATTATTCTCACCAAAAAGCGACTTTAGTGGAGAGGAGAAACAACCTCGAAAAAGAGTTTATCCGACTGGAGAAAATACACAAACAATCACCAACATTGTCAAATTTAAAGGCACTAATGGCTGTTAAGTCTGAGCTTAATATAGACTACACTTCTCAAGTTCAGAAAATGCTACTTTACACTAAACAGAAACAATATGAATTTGGTAATAAGCCCAGTGCATGCTTTCCCATTTATTGAAAAATCAACATAATAGTCGCTTAATTAACATGGTAAGAATGCAGAACAAGGGCGTCACATATGACCCAATAATCATAAATAGTACTTTCTGGGATTTTTATATATCTCTATACAATACGGACGTGGCTGACCCGGAAGATATCTCTGCCTATTTGAGCAGTATTTCTCTACCTTCTGTCACGGGAGAGGATTGTGCCTTCTTAGATGCTGCTATCACTCCGGAGGAAGTTTTGGCTGCAATTAAATCTATTCTAAACAGAAAATGTCCTTGACCTGATGGGTTTCCATTGGATTTCTTTAAGTTATTTTAGCCAGAGATTCAACCAATTTTTATGTCCGCTGTTAATAACATTTTAAGTAATGGCATCCCCCTCTCGTGGAGACATGCTTCCATCAGTCTTTTTTTAAAAGAGGGTAAAAGTCCCCGGGATTGTTCCTCCTTTAGACATATTAGTTTGCTTAATGTTGTCTATATGATTGTGGCAAAAGTATTGGCCCAGAGATTGGAAAACATCGTCCCTAGAATAATAAATCCAGATCAGGCAGGGTTTATAAAAATTAGATATGGCACAGACAATATACGACGCGTTCTTAATGTTGTTCAGTACCTTAATACTCACAAAGAGCCAGCAGTAATTGTTTCCCTCGATGTCGAGAAGGCTTTTGACCGAGTTGGGTGGCAGTTTCTTTTTCAGGTGTTACATAAATTCGGACTTGGCCCAAATTTCATCAATCTGGTTAAAAGCTTTTATACTAGGGTGACCAAACGTCCGTATTTCCCGGGACATGTCCGTATTTCACGTCCTGTCCCGGGCGTCCCGGGTTTTTTTTTAGAAAGTGAGGAAATGTCCTGCTTTTTAAATTACCTTCATTGGACCATTGAATTGACAGGCACTAGGGCACTGCGCACAGCGCTGCGTGTGACGTAATCCCTGAGCTGCGTCAGTGCAGGCAGCCCTGTTCTTAATCAGAAGATAGATAGCGTGGATAACAATATCTATCGATCGATAGACGTGGGGCGTGATAGGAAAAAATAGGGTCGATAAAAAGTTCGATAGACAGTTTTACTTCCTTGCTACAGTCGGCACGCCGTCACTAAGCGCCGCCCTCTCAAACCACAACACAGAGCACGTGAATATGTAGCAGCAAGTAGCGGTGGAGGAAACGGTCCCAAAACGAGGTTTTACTAGTTCGCCAGCCTGATAGAAATAAACAACAGTGATTTGTAAAACTTGCAAGGAACCGGTAAAAGCAGAGTCTGGTAACGCAACCCACCCAGTATTCATCACGTAAGCCGCTCAGCCGCTCACACCCGCGGCAGCGCGAGCTGCGCGGCCCCGCGAGCTGCGCCTCGTCGTCGCGTTCTGTAACTTCTTCCAAAACAAAGCAGATACAGCAGCTAAACTGGGCTCCCTTCTTTGTGATAAAATGACAAAGCATCCAAGCGGCATAAGGACATAACGCATGCAGTAACGTGCTTCATAGTGATGGATATGTCTGCTGTTCTCTGCAGCTGGAAAACCTGGCTTCAAACAATAACCTGCCACTCTTGATCCGCGATATAAAGTTAAGTTATTTTTCTTAAAAAAAAATCTGTTATGGTTAAAAAAGGTGGTTGAATAAAGATTTAATGGGAATTCTGTGTTTGTGTTCTTTAAATCAAATCATTTAGCAATATCATAAAATGTCCAGGCAGAGCTGCACATAAAATATGGTTTTAAATATTTTCAATAATTATGGATATCGATCAATATGCCTTTTCTTTTTTGATCGATAAGCTTTTTTTCTATATCGCCCAGCCCTATGCCACATACATCTCTATGCATGGGAACAGAGATTCCCAACCCAACCCCCCCAACCCCCCCCCCCCACCCCGCTCAAAGGTGTCCTGCTTTTCCCAAATGAAATTATGGTCACCCTATTTTATACAGACCCAACAGCCTCAGTTAACACAAATGGCTTGATATCTGAGCCTTTCAAGATTCATAGGGGTTGTAGGCAAGGGTGCCACCTTTCACCCTTATTGTTTACATTGTTTATTGAACCTCTGGCCGAGATTATCGGGACCAATTCGGATGTATCTGGAATCAATATAGGTGGTAGAAATCATGTAATTTCATTATTCACAGATGATGTACTTCTTTATATGTGCAATCCGGAAAAATCAATTCCAGCTATTCTGAAATCCATGGCTACGTTCAGTGCTTTGTCAGGATATAAAATCAACTTAGGAAAATCTGTCGCCACCCCTTTCAGCATCCCCCCAGAAAGGTTCATGCAATCTCCTTTTCAAATGTCTATGAGAGGCTTTAAGTATCTGGGTATTTTTATTACACCTGATCTGAATAATCTTTTTAAAACTAATTACTCACCTTTAATTCAGAAGATAATTTGTTTTAATAAAATGGGCTCCCCTGCCAACCTCTTTATTAGAAAGAGTCAATACTATAAAAATGAACATTCTTCCATGACTGAACTATTTATATCAGAATCTTCCCTGCTATTTATCCCCTGCACACTTCAAATCACTAAATTCTCATCTCACTTTATCTGGAACAACAAACACCCAAGAGTCAGGTTTTCAATATTAACTAAGCCAAAACCTCTCTGAGGTTTGTCGTTACCATCCCTGCAGCTTTACTATTGGTCAGCACAACTTAAGATCATATCAAATTGGTTTTTGAATAGAAATAACTCTTTATGGTTAGATCTGGATCCTGCTCTTGTCTCCCCAGCAAACGTAATTCTCTCTTCTTTATAAGTGATATAGACCAAATAGTCCATCTCAGAAGTAACTTCCTTGCTTCGCAGAGTTAGAGCAGCATATTTTTCATCATTAATTGAAGAGAATAAAAATAATCCTAGATTTCTCTTTAGTACAGTTGCCAAACTTACCCAGAGCCACAGCTCTGTTGATCCATCCATTCCCTTAGCTCTTAGTAGTAATGATTTTATTGGATTCTTCATAAATAAAATTGATGCCATTAAAAATAAAATAATTGGCAACTTTTCTTTTTGACAAAAATTATAACTAGAGTGGCTCATGTTACTCTCAGCTACCTTTATAGTTTTACTGCTATAGGCTTAGGCTACTGGAGCATATCAGGATCTAATTTTCTCACTCTATTGAGTTCTACTGTTCTTCAATTATGCATTATGTGTTGTCATTTCTGCTTTAACTTTCTGTTCTCTCTCTTTTCTCTTCATAGTAGGTACACCTGGTCTGGCGTTCTGTTAGCTGTGACATCATCCAGAGAAGACGGCTCACCCGCTATTACCATCTAATGTAGAACAGATTACTGGATCAATGTGTGCTTCTGTGCTTTTTGTCTGTCTTGTTGTGTCTCTGCTCTGTCTTCTGTAACCCCCAGTCGGTCGAGGCAGATGACCGTTCATACTGAGCCTGGTTCTACTGGAGGTTTTTCCTTCCCGCTAATGGGTGGTTTTTCTTCCCACTGTCGCTTCATGCTTGCTCAGTATGAGGGATTGCAGCAAAGCCATGTACAATGCAGACGACTCTCCCTGTGGCTCTACGCTTCTCCAGGAGTGAATGCTGCTTGTCGGGACTTTGATGCAATCAACTGGTTTCCTTATATAGGACATTTTTGACCAATCTGTATAATCTGACCCAATCTGTATAATATGATTGAACTTGACTTTGTAAAGTGCCTTGAGATGACATGTTTCATGATTTGGCGCTATGTATATAAAATTGAATTTAATTTAATTGAATATATCAGAGCTCTGATTACCCCGTATATTCCTAACAGAGCACTTCGCTCTCAGACTGCAGGTCTGCTGGTGGTTCCTAGAGTCTCTAAAAGTAGAATGGGAGGCAGATCCTTTAGCTATCAGGCTCCTCTCCTGTGGAACCAACTCCCAGTTTTGGTCCGTGAGGCAGACACCCTATCTATTTTTAAGACTAATGTTAAAACTTTCCTTTTTGACAAAGCTTATAGTTAGAGTGGCTCATACCCTGAGCTATCTCTATAGTTGTGCTGTGATAGGCCTAGGCTGCTGGAGGACATCAGGGTCTAATTTTCTCACTCTACTGATTTCTACTGTTCTCCAGTTTTGCATTGTATTACATTGAAATGACTGTCGTCATTTCAGCTTTTAACTTTTTGCTCTCTCTCTTTTTCTTCATAGTATGTACACCTGGTCTGGCGTTCTGTTAGCTGTGACATCATCCAGGGAAGACAGATCACCTGCTATTACCATCAAATGTAGAACAGATTACTAGATCAATGTGTGCTTCTGTGCTTTTTTGTCTCTCTTGTTGTGTCTCTGCTCTGTCTTCTGTAACCCCAGTCGGTCGAGGCAGATGACCGTTCATACTGAGCCAGGTTCTGCCAGAGGTTTTCCTTCCCGTTAATGGGGAGTTTTTCTTCCCACTGTCGCTTCATGCTTGCTCAGTATGAGGGATTGCAGCAAAGCCATGTACAATGCAGACGACTCTCCCTATGGCTCTACAGTTCCCCAGGAGTGAATGCTGCTTGTCGGGACTTTGATGCAATCAACTGGTTTCCTTATATAGGACATTTTTGACCAATCTGTATAATCTGACCCAATCTGTATAATATGATTGAACTTGATTTTGTAAAGTGCCTTGAGATGATATGTTTCATGATTTGGCGCTATATAAATAAAATTGAATTGAATTGATCAGTGGCCCTATTTTGGACATGACTAATCTATCCTTAGTAAATGGATATGTACCACAGGTTTTTAAAGGAGCTCTTATTAAACCTTTACTTAAGAAACCTTCTCTTGATCAAGATAAGTTAGTAAACTACAGACCTATATCTAATCTTCTTTTCTTATCTGAAATTCTTAAGAAAGTAGTTGCTAATCAACTATGTGAACATTTACAAAGTAATGACCTACTTAAGGAGTTTCAGTCGGGCTTCAGAGCTCATCATAGCACTGAAACAGCTCTGGTGAAGGTCACTAATGATATTCTCATGGCCTCAGATAATGGACTTGTGTCTATACTTGTCCTGTTAGATGTCAGTGCTGCATTTGATACAGTTGATCACAATATTCTCCTACAAAGACTTGAGCATACTGTAGGGATTAAGGGGAAAGCATTAGGCTGGTTTAAATCTTATCTGTCAGACAGATTCCAGTTTGTTCATGTTAATAATAAATATTCCTCAAACTCTAGGGTCACCTGTGGAGTACCACAGGGTTCAGTCCTTGGACCAATTCTCTTTACTATATATATGCTTCCGATCGGCAAAATTATCAAACAGCATGGGATTAATTTCCACTGTTATGCTGATGATACTCAGCTATATTTATCCATAAATCCTGATGAATCCAATCAATTACTTTGACTGCAGTCATGTCTTGATGACATCAAAAGCTGGATGACTTTAAATTTCCTGCATCTAAATTCTGACAAGACAGAAGTTGTAATCTTGGACCAGAGTCCTCAAAAAATAAATTTCTTAATCAATCACTTAATCTGGGTGGCGTTAACTTGGCCTCTGGTAATAAAGTAAAAAATCTTGGTATTATTTTTGACCAAGACATGTCATTTAAATCCCATATTAAACAGGTTTCCAGAGTTTCCTTTTTTCACCTCCGGAATATCGCCAAAATTAGAAACATTCTGACCAGGAGTGATGCTGAAAAACTAGTCCATGCATTTGTTACTTCAAGGCTGGACTATTGTAATTCTTTCCTAACAGAGCACTTTGCTCTCAGACTGCAGGTCTGCTGGTGGTTCCTAGAGTCTCTAAAAGTAGAATGGGAGGCAGATCCTTTAGCTATCAGGCTCCTCTCCTGTGGAACCAACTCCCAGTTTTGGTCCGTGAGGCAGACACCCCGTCTACTTTTAAGACTAATCTTAAAACTTTCCTTTTTGACAAAGCTTATAACTAGAGTGGCTCATGTTACCCTGAGCTACCTTTATAGTTATGCTGCTATAGGCTTAGGCTACTGGAGGATATCAGGATCTAATTTTCTCACTCTATAGAGTTCTACTGTTCTTCAATTATGCATTACGTGTTGTCCTTTCTGATTTAACTTTCTGTTCTCTCTCTATTATCTTCATAGTAGGTACACCTGGTATGGCGTTCTGTTAACTGTGACATCATCCAGAGAAGACGGCTCACCCGCTACTACCATCTAATGTAGAACAGATTACTGGATCAATGTGTGTTCTGTGCTATTTTGTCTCTCTTGTTGTGTCTCTACTCTGTCTTCTGTAACCCCAGTCGGTCGAGGCAAATGACCGTTCATACTGAGCCTGGTTCTGCCGGAGGTTTTCCTTCCCGTTAATGGGGAGTTTTTCTTTCCACTGTCGCTTCATGCTTGCTCAGTATGAGGGATTGCTGCAAAGCCATGTACAATGCAGACGACTCTCCCTGTGGCTCTACACTTCTCCAGGAGTGAATGCTGCTTGTTGGGACTTTGAAGCAATCAACTGGTTCCCGTATATAGGAAATTTTTGACCAATCTGTATAATCTGACACAATCTGTATAATATGATTGAACTTAACTTTGTAAAGTTCCTTGAGATGACATGTTTCATGAATTGGTGCTATATAAATAAAATTGAATTGAATTGTTTATAATACTTTGCTGGCCTGGCGAGATGTGAAGAAATATCTAAATATCTCCCCCACCCTCTCTTCTTGGTCTCTGTTAACTTTGAACTCAGATTTACCGGCAGAGATTAGGAGCATTGGTTTGTCTGACTGGTCATCTAAGGGACTGTCAAATATTATGGACATACTGGACTCTGACACTGTTAGTTAAATCCTTTGAACAAATTAAACCCAATTTCAGTATTTCTAATAGAGATTTCTATAAATATCATACGGATCCGTCATTTTGTGACCTCTCTTCTGAGGACACGAAAAATGATGCACAAAATTATCAAAGTTAGAGAATATTGTTGTCATGACCAAATCTCCTAAAGGATTTATCTCAAAGATATATAGTTTATTGTCTGGCTCTGACTTTTCAGGTTATGATGCTATGAAGCTGGTGTGGGAACATGACCTAGGGTTGACATTTGACCTAACAGATTGAGAAGAAATCTATAATGGGGTCTTCCCCAACTGTACCTCAATCTCTATACATGAGCAGAACTTCAAATTCTTCTACCAAACTTAGTATACACCTGTTCGCCTTCGGAGGATGTTTCCTGATGCTTCAGATCTTTGTCATAAATGCAAAATACATAGGGGGACATTTATCCATTTATTCTGGTCTTGCAATTGAAATTGAAATTTTCTGGAAAGTGATTAATGTGTTGATACAAGAGATCATTGGTAAACAGCTCTCACTAACTCCTTCCTGTATCCAAATTCTTAATGTTGAACGCACTACCGGACATGAGGAAAACCGTGATGGGTAGAGAGGGAGTTTTGTTGTTAACAGTGCAGGAAATGTTGACAGATTACAGAGCTTTGCCTCTTCACTGCTAGCCTCGTGAGACCATCCTGATCTCGCAAGCTTTCAAGGTTTCACTCGCAGATCAGTCTGGCTACTCTCCGTTAAAGAAAATTTGGAGCCGTTCACCAAACGAACGTCCAATCAGCGTTGGCTTTGAGGCGGGTTGAGGTGTGACGCAACCCGACAGTTCAGTCTAAAGAACATGGCGGCTTCAGCCGATGAAACTACCGTTAGCGTGGCTATCGAGCAAGTTTTATCGGAATTACAGAGTAATTTATTTGCTGAGCTAACGAGCCTTTACCTGCAGCAGCAAGAGTAGCTTGGCTTGTGGTTGTGTTTTCATCGTCGCTCTGTTACGAGCGACGAGGAATCTGATTGGTTCATTTGCCCCGTCTATCACCAACATAGGCCAATCAGCTAACCAGTATTTTCGCCCCTTCCCAAAGTTACTTCAACGGAAGGTTTCCAGATGGATATGCGGAGCAAATCTATCTGGCGGAGTCAGGTAACTCCACTGCACCAACCCGTGTCTGGAGCCTGAAACCAGTAAATTATTTTTTGAGGATTCGCTGCCCAATAATAAAACCTGAAATTTGGGAGAGCAAGCCCACCCCCCTTTCTTGGCCTTTTCAAGCAATGCTTTACGAAGTCTTGAGAGTAAAGCATCACTTGAACGGAAGAAGGATTTTGGTAGAAAAACTGGGATACTTTGAAACAAATCTAAAAATCTAGGCAGCACATTCATTTTGATGCAGTTGATTTTTCCAGCTAGAGAAAGTTAGATAGCACTCCATATCTGGAGTTCAGATTTTAATTTTTCCATAATGGGAACGTAGTTGGCTTTAAATAGTTCAGAAAAGGATGGGGTGATATTTATTCCCAAGTACGTAAAACCGGAATGTGATATACAGAATGGCAAGTCTGTGTCTGGAATCTGCTTCGCCGAATCGTTGATGGGAAAACACACACTTTTTGAATAGTTGATTTTATAACCTGACAAACCACCAAAATCTGCCAGAATCTTCAAAAGTTTAGATTTGCAGGATAGCGGGTCTGATAAGAAAATTAAAAGATCATCAGCGTACAAGGAGGCTTTATATTCCATCCCCATTCTTGTAATCCCATGTATGGATGGTGTTGTTCTAAGTTTAATTGACAGGGGCTCGATCGCTTATATGAACAGTAGTGGGCTAAGTGAATGCCTTCTCCGCATCCAGGGAAACCACCACCTCTGGTCTCACCCCGATGCTGGAGAGTGCACCACATTCAAAAGTCTACGTATGTTAATGAATGAATGATGTCCTCTCACAAAACCGGTTTGATCATTTGAAATGATATCTGATACTATGGTGTTTACTCGAGAGGCTAGAACTTTCGACAGTATCTTAATGTCCGCATTTAGTAAGGAAATAGGCCTATAAGAGCTGCAATCCGTTGGGTCTTTACCGGGTTTCAGTAAAACTCAGACCTCTCAACTTTTATCAAAAGAGTGAAATTATGCTAATTTGGGGGCGGGGCTTGTTTGGGGGGCGGGGCTAACTGGACCCTGGAAGAGCCGGTGGAGTCTCCTCCATCTCATTTTTATCCCACCAGACAATGAAGTAGACATGTATTATTTTTGTTAAAAAGAGAAAGAGACGTATTAATACTTTATTGTTCAGTTAATGGATTAAAAGATAAAAAAATACACAATTGTTCAAATAATACTGAATAAAATTAAGTAGTTTTAAGTTATTGACCGAATTATTACACTGTTACACATTCATCTATGGGTTTGTTTATCATTGTAAATCTATAACCTGATTGGTGAATCAGGCTGAGTTTCATCAAGCCTTTATGGTCAACATTTTCCCCTCAGCAGCAACACTGAAGCACACAGAGGTTCCCGCTGCGTCTTTACGCACGATCCAGCTGCTGATGTCTCCCTTTTTTCAGCTCAATGCACTTCTGGACTGTTACAGTTTATAACCATTATCATCACCTTTCACAGCGACAGGTTTCTCAGTCAGTCGCCGCGCTGACCAGACGAATCTCTATTGCTCTCGTCAGTGCGGCGGTGCGGTGGGCAGATTTTACCCCCGTTGGTGCGCTGCGTGCAACGGATAAACAGTGGGGAAAATGCATAACTAAATAATGTAAAGGGCTCCTATAAATGGAACAGGGGTACTGACAGGTCTGAGATGAAGCCCCTGATGTTACAAGTTCTTTAAAATGACCCTTAAAAGTGCGCACCTGAATTAAAGCGCGAGGCAGCACGCCCACCGAAGATCCACTGATTCTATCTTGTTAAAAACAAAAGAGCATGAAACACTGCTAGTAACTCTCCTATTGACTTTAACTGGCACACGTTGCTACCGATATGAGGACATTAAACGTAGTGATTAATGTTTTGAATGGGGATAAAAGCACCTGCTCCGAGGGAAAGGAGGGGGGAAGAGGAGCAAGCGCGGAGGCACAGAAATACAGTGCATGTAGTTAAAAAATGCAGAATTAATAAAAACGAAACTTATAAACAGACCAAGTGGCATTTTAAACTGCATCTGGTTAGCAGAAGTGTTTTATGATCCAGCGTGCAGCCATGACTGGTTCTGAATGAACCGGTCATCTGGCAGCAGCTCCCCCCGCCCCCTCCCCTCCTGTGTACGCGGTACAGGACCTTAACGGCTTACTTTCACCACTGTTAAGACTAAAATTATTCATAACTCTGATCACTCTTCCTGCTGCTCTGTTAACACGAACTGCAGCAGGAATTACTGATGGCCACAAGCTGCGAAAAAAGCCGAAACAGCTCAGCAGAAGGCGGAGTTTTGTCGTCCGCACCCCAGATGGGCTTTGTGATTTCTTTGCGTGAGAAATTCCATGTATGCGTGTGAAATGTCATGTGTTGCGTGCGAGCGTGTGAAGTCAGTGAAATGCGTGTGTCACACGGTCAATGCGTGAGAGTTGAGAGCCCTGGTAAAACTGTAATGAGGGCTTTTGTGAGACTCTGAGGGAGAGCTTTCTGTTCAAATAAGTACTTAAACATAGTAAGAATCAAGGGGATCAGTTTTGAGGAATTTTTTTTTATAATATTCGACTGGAAAGCCATCCGGTCCAGGGGCCTTCCCATTCTGCATGTCTTTGATTGAGTTCTCCACTTCCTGTCTGCTTTGTGGCCTATCCAAGTTGTCCCTTTGTTCCGGCGTAATTGTTGGAGTATTTAGGGTTCCTAATAAATTAACCATACAGGAAGTGTCCTGAGGAAATTCTGAGATGTATAACGCAAAATAAAATGTTTTAAAAGTATCCTTTTGTCCTTGGGATCTATTGTCAGCTGTTGAGGTGTTTTTCTATTTGATGATATGAGTTGGGCAGAAGATTTAGCCTTTATCTGATGAGCAAGTAGGTGTCCTGCCTTCTCCCCATGTTCATAAAAGAGTGTACGTGATCTTAACAGGTTCTGTTCTGTCTTTTCAATAGATTATAAATCTTACTTTGTTTTTGATTTAATTTTTCTTTATATAATTCAGGTGTTGGAGATGTTGAATATTGATCATCAATTTTAAGAACAGAATCAATGAGCTCTTCTTGTTTCTGTTTTCTTTTTTTATTACGTGAAGCTAAAAATGATATTATCTGTCCCCTCAGTACAACTTTGAGTGTTTCTCATAATATGGAAGGTGATACAGAGTCATTATGATTGGTTAATATGAAATCATCTATTGCTTTAGATATGAAGTGACAAAAATCTTCATCTGAGAGCAATGCTGTGTTATGTCTCCAAGAGGGTCTTGTTGGAAAGTTGAGTGAAAAGCCAATGTCAAGAATAACAGGTGCATGATCAGATTCCACAATAGCAGAGTAATCTACAGATTTCACTGAGGGGAGAAGACGCTTATCTATAAGGAAATAATTCTGGAATAAGACTGATGAACATGTGAGAAATACGAGAATTATTTTTTGTCCGGATGTAAAAACCTCCATGGGTCTACACAACCAAGGTGCATCATAAGACTCAAAAGAGCTCCGGACATTTTTGATTGAGGTGTAGATTTGGGACTTGACCGGTCCATGGCTGTGTCCATCACACAGTTCATATCTCCGCCAAAAATTAGATGATGGGTATTTAAATCTGGTAATAAGGTGATTATCTTCCTGAAAAAATCTGCATCATCCCATTTGGGGGCATAAATGCTAACTAAAACCACCGGGGTTTGATAGAGATGACCTGATACTATGACATAACGTTCCTGGGAATTTTTGAGGCGGTGAAGAGTACTTTTTTATGGATTATAATTGCAGCCCCACGAGCCCTGCTATCAAATGTTGAATGGTACACCTGATCTATCCAGGCCTTTCTAAGCAAAACTTGATCTTGTGATCTAAGGTGCGTTTCGTGCAGAAATGCAATTTCAGTGTGCAGCCGTTTTAAATGTGAAAAAATTCATGCCCTTTTCACAGGGCCATTAATGCCCCTGATGTTCCAGCTAACAATGTGTACTGCAGACCCTCCAGCCAAATTTGTGCCCAATCTATTCATTACTCAATAAACAAGAATATTGAGCAATGGTAAGGCTTGTATGTATGGTGAATATCCAGACTGGGATAGAAGAAAAAAGAAAAAAAGATTAAAAAAACGGCATCAAATCAACCCCTAAACATGTATAAACTCTAGGTTTGTTCTCTGAACAATAACGAACCGCAGCTACCTCACTGTAGGTAAACTTCCAATAGCCCATACTTGTTTCCCCATACACCCTGCTCCCCACTATAACTTGAACAAGCATACACACTCAGCGCATTTATTCTGAACAGAGATGGATAACATTGTTGTTCCCAGTCAACATAAACAACGGGCATTACAATATCAAGTAAGCAGGTTAACTTTAATTCACCGCACCGAAACATGCATCTTTTGGATCACCACATAAACAGAATAACTGGCTAGCCGAAAAATAAATACATCCGAACCATGGGATCTGAACAAATAGGCGAACCATTTTACTGGGGCTGTAACCCCCTTATGTTGTAGCGTAACATTAAGCCGTTGTCAACAAGCTTCATGCCATCATGTATGAAAGCCATACAGATTGACTTTTGCTTAATTAAAATGCAACAACTCAAATAAACTGACCTTCGAACATTTTGACCGTCCCAGCTCGGTGAAACAAGTCTACCCAAAGCTCTGTTGTTCCCAGACCCGTCCGTTTGAGTCTGAATCAGGCAATTGGAACGAAAACCCGGCGATCATAGAACTCCTTTGCAGCTTCTGGTGAATGGAAGATGTGCGTCTCATCCTCAAACTGAACTCGAATACGTGCTGGATATAGCAAACTGAATTTTATCTTCTTCTCATAAAGGAGCTGCTTGATGTTTTTAAATGCTGCATGCTTCTTCGCCAGGTCCGCAGACCAATCCGGATAGATCCTCAGCTTGGAGCCGTTAAACTCCACATCGTGTGACCGGGCCCACCGCAATGCCTTTTCTTTCTCCTGTAGGCGAAGGAAGCACACCACAAAAGGACGGGGACGCTGCCCCTCTCTAGGTCTTTGGCCAGGAGAACGATGAGCCCGTTCCAACTCCGGAGGATTCTCAAAGACCTCTCGGCCCATTACTTGCATTAGCAGGTCAGATACAAACTTCATGGTTTGCTGGCCCTTCTCACTGTCCTCTTGGACGTTCAGGATCCTCAGGTTTGCTCTACAGGAGCGGTTTTCCAGGTCGTCCACGCTTTCGAGCAGCGTCGCGTTTTGCTCCTCCAGATGTTTAATCTTCCGGTCCGCTGTGGATATCGCACTGAAGTTATCCCCAGCCAGAACTTCGGTTGCTCTCAGCCGTTCTTGAAAGCTATTAACAGTCTGTGTCAATGCAGTCACGGACGACTGGAGTGGGGCAATTGACTCATGGATCAAAGCAGAGATGTCCTCCCTTAGCGAAGCCCTTTGTTTCGACAACTCGGCTACAAGTTGACTCACGGAAACCCACTCGGCGCCTGCAGTCTTTGCATCGCTGTGTAGGCTAGCGCTAGCTAAGGCAGCTACCTTGCTAGCTGCGCTAGCTCGGGTTGTTTGCGGCCCGCTGGGTGGCTTGTTGTTGCTCATGGCGCCGGAGTTGTCGGCTTCTTATCCTCTTTTCTCTTTTATCTGGTATAGATAAAGTGAAGTGCCCTGAGCAGCACTTTTAAAAGTTCGTTTTTAAAAGTTGAGTGGGGAGCTCTGCCTCCTCACGTCGTACCCCTGCATGGCCAAACCGGAAGTCCCACTATTCAACCTTTTCAATAAAGACTCTTAAACGTAGCTCTGTGTGTGGCTGAATTTGGGTTCAAATTCCACAAATCCTGACAATGGTATGTTTCAGCTTTTTCATATCTTTCACCATTTTCATACAGTACCTCCTTAAAATAATTTAGCATTTTCATAAAATTCTGAAAAATGAATGCTATGGTTGCTAGGGAGTTCAGTTTCAGTGGCCACTGTAGGTTTTCCGATACATTTTTCTTCTCTGAACAACTTCTTCTCACTCACTCAATTTTCACTCTATGCACATAAATTATATATCAAAACGTTGGTATTTTTGTCTGGGTTCTGGAAATGTAACCCTCATTGATGTAGCATTTTAAGATTTTTCGCAAATCACCCCAGAACAGCAAAAAGTCCAAACACTCTCTATTGATTTTCTATGGAGGTGTGTTGAAAAATCACACCTGACATTCCCAGGCAACACATGTTTTTGTATCGTCGCTACTCCTAAACTGTTTGATGTACTGGCATGAGACTTTCACACTTTCATGTTCAGACCCTTCTGGCACTCACAAAAAAGGAATTTTGTCGATAAATGTTACTGTTTTGCCGCAGGAACAATTTGTTCGGTAGTAGTGAATGTGCAAAATCCTGAAGACCCTTTTAAATCAAGATTAAAAACACAATTGTTTAGGATTGCCTTTGACTGTTCTAGTTAAACTGTTTTACTGTTTTTAATGTTCTTTTTTATTTCTACATTTATTCCTACTTGCTTTTATTCTGTTTTGTTTTCCTATATTTTAATCATGTAAAGCACTTTGCATTGTGTCTGTACTGAATTGTGCTATATAAATAAATTTGCCTTACCTTGCTTTGGACCTGTATCCTTCTACATGATCCACTTTTTTACACCGTCGCCATACCTTCACTGATTTTTGTACAAACATAAAAATAAGAGCAGTTGTCCTCCCAAGCCTGCTGATATTCACGGTGAAAGAAAGATTTTGATATCTCATATACTTTCTCATCTATACCGATTTGTTCGGGACAATGTTTCGGGCATTTTTGCATTTTCCTCAAAAATCCCCTTTATTTCATGATTTTTTGTGCCTACATTAAAATATTTCTTACAAAAACAGATAGTTTGTCTTGTTCCCCTATCCGTTCCGAAATAAACGCAGAAAAAATTATGTCTCTAGCCCTTACGGTTGACGAAATATCCAGAGTTGTTCGAGGCAAAGTGATGCAATTTTATTCCAATTAGATGTACTCTGACCCAAAGTCTCTGCCTGCAGTAGACTGGCAGGGCACCTGTGAGTGAGTTTCCATGACAACAGAACTCTGCTGGCCAGAGGTTAATACAGGTCAGGGAGAGGCTCCCTTTGCTTAGAATGGCACCTTTTGACGCCGACTGCAGGGGCTGTGATGAATGTAGGAATCTGAAATTCGCAGTCACTTTCTCTAAATATTTTAAAATTTTCCAGTGATTGTCAGGCATGTGTCATTTTTCTGTCACTTTTTGGATTGGATTTCACATAGTTTTCCTATCGGGCCTTGGACTTGGACCTGGTTTAAACTTTTTTAAATATTTGTACTTTTTGTGTGTTTTTTGCTCCCGAATGCAAATTAATGCAAATTCCTTCAAATTCTTCTAATTTTTTCCTATTCCTTCAAATTCTTCAAATTCCTTCAAATTCTTCTGATACAACTGATATTAGTACTACTACAACAGATTCTACTCCTACTACTACTACTACTGACACTACTACAAATGATACTACTACTACTACTACTATTACTACTGATACTCCTACTGATACTTCTAATACTACTACTACTTCTTCTGATACTACTACTACTACTACTACTACTACTACAAATTCCTTCAAATTCTTCAAATTATTTAAAACCTGATACTACTGATACTACTACTACTACTGATACTACTGCTATTACTGATACCACTACTTCTACTACTAGGACTACTACTGATACTATTACTACTACTGATGCTACTTATACAACTACTACTTTTTCTGCTGCTACTATGTCTTCTGCTGCTGCTAAAACTACTGCTACTACTACTTTTTACCTGGTTTAGCTCTTTCAAGACATTCTTCTAATCCTCAGCTTTTGTCCTTCATGTTCAAATTGTTTTTTCTTGGATTTCAATGTTTTTCAGCTAGTTTTTGACTTCTGCAGGGATCTTCTGCATCTTCTGCTCAAATCATTCTGCAGATTAGCATTCTCACTGCTGTTTCGCAGGACCAGCTTTTTCTAGTTTTCATTTATTTTTCTTTTGCATGTTTATTTTAGTAGTGAGTAGAGTTTCTTAGGTTATTGAATTAGAATAATTACTGTAACAGGGAGTTGTTTTTGGTTCAATAAATAAAAACCTGTGCAATAGTTATTCTTTGTGTTCATTTTAATCTAGAGTTTGCATGGTCTTTCAGAATACAGAATTACCTCTTTTGAGTTAACAACTGAGATTAATACCGAGACAATTTCATTGGTTGGTGATAAAGGAGTAGGGATTATACTCTAATTGCAGTTATAATTTGAGTTATCAACGCTTGCTGGATAAATCTGATCGGTCAACGAACTGATCAGATCACCCTGTTCCAGCACAAATGAGTTCATAACAGCTAATTAATAAATGCATTATTGGTATTAATCATTACAAGCTTATAGCCCTGGGATCACAACCATTTGAACCATATTTTTTATAGCTACCATTTGAGTTTGAATGACATATTAATAAAAATATAATAGCAAATTATAATCAATAATTATCATAATCAATTTATGGCATGACAATGATTAGCGACTTTTGTTTTGTCTTTTGTTCTTTTGTTCTTTTGTTCTTTTATTTTTATCTTAATTTTGTCATGTTAAGTTTCGCTAACCTAATAGAGAGGATTTATTGATTGAAATATGGTGTTAATTCAGATAAAATTCTGTTAATTCAAATATTAAAGTCTTATACTTGAAGAGAAGTTGTCACTCCTTTATTCTACGTGTGCAGAGCTTGCTGTTAAAAGATCGCTAGTGCTCGTATCATCCCTTTCAACTATTGTCCTGATATCAGCTTTAGAGCTGATATCCTCCAGACAATACTTAACAGGCAGAGAGTTATTTATTAAACATTAAATAATATTAAACAGTGTATAATTGCACAACAGGACCCAGTGGTCACCATTCAAAATGTGAATCACTACGTTTAATGTCCTCACACCTGTAGCAAAACGTGCCAGTTGAAGTCAATAGGAGAGTTAGTAGCTGTGTTTCATGCTCTTTTGTTTTTAACGACACAGAAACAGCTGTGCTTCTGCGGACATGGTGCCTTGCGCTTTAATTCAGGTGCCCATAATTACGTTTAATGTAATTTCAGTGTGCACTTTTAAGGGTCATTATAAGGAACTTGTAACATCAGCGGTTTAGCTCAGACCCATTACTCCTCCTGTTCCCTCTAAATCATCCCTTTACACTTTATTTATGCATTTTCCCACTGTTTAATCCCACGCGTGCAGCGCACCAATGGAGGTAAAATCCGCCTACCTCACCGCCTCAAACCGGTATCATTACTTCTAAATTATGCTGACGTTCCCAAAAAAGTGTTTTTATCTACCGTCAATAAGGAACCAGTGAGACGCAGAGCTTGAAAAGCTTCCCATCTCCACCAGGATTGAGTACAAGGTTTCCCTCGTCACACATCAATGCATCCATGGACATGCCCCCGCCTACCTCAAAGAACTTCTCAACCCACAGAAGACAACCCGCTCCCTTCGCTCCACTCACTCAAACCTCCTCAACATTCCCAGAACCAGACTCAGGACAATGGGAGATAAGGCATTTTGTACTGCTGCCCCACATCTGTGGAATGCCCTCCCTGACACCTTGAGGGCACCTCAGTCCACTGAGTGCTTTAAAAAGGCCTTAAAACATTTTTTTAGCAAAGCTTTTGGTCTCCTTTAGATGTCTTTTTTCTCTCTTCTAAAAATAGCTTTTTTAATTTTTTATGCTTTTTTTTTCTTTTTCACCTGTAACACTTTGAGATCTTTTGATGGAACGGGCAGTATAAATTAAATGTATTATTATTATTATTATTATTATTATTATTATTATTATTATTATTATTATTATTACATCTGCTCCAAACCACAAACAAAACGTACTCAGAGAACAACTTTAAAGTCGACCTTCAGCCTGGTAATTACGCACCAAAGCGCTCTGAGGAGAGCAATAGAGGAGATTTGTCTGGTCAGCGCGGAGACTGAGATGAAAAACCTGTCACCATGAAAGGTGATGATGGTTATAAACTGTAACAGGCTAGAAGTGCATGGAGCTGAAAAGAGGGAAACATCAGCAGCTGGATCCTGCGTAAAGACGCAGCGTGAACCCCTGTGTACTTTAAGTATTCCTGCTGAGGGGAAAATGTTGGACCATATGGCTTGATGAAACTCTTACTGATTCACCAATGAGGTTATAGATCTACACTGATAAACAAACCCATAGATTAATGTGTAACAGTATAATAATATGGTCAATAACTTAAAACTACTTTATTTTATTCAGTATTATTTGTACAATTGTGTGTGTTTTGTTTAGTTTAACCCAATAATTGAACTATAACTTGTTAATACTTCTCTTTCACCTTTTTTAAAAAAAGTAGTACATATCGATTTCCATGTCTGGTCAGATAAAAATGAGACTGGGTTGACCGGACTGTTGTTCTAGGGTCCGGTCAACTCCGCCCCCAGCCAGTACCCCAGCTCCGCTCCGCCCCCCAAAAATTAGCATCATCTCCCTCTTGACTTTTGATGCAAGTTGAGAGGTCTGCTACTCAGTTATCGGAGCATTACGGTACACTGTTTCACTACCTGATTGAACCCCTGAGTTGTCCACAAGACAGCCTGACTGTAATGTCTAAGTTAGTGTATTTATTGTAAGGCAGCCCTTGCCAAGAGTACACACTAGCAACAATAAACCAAGTAAGTAAATTGAATATAAAAGTTAAATTTATTTTTGGGTTTATGTTAGAAACAGGGCAGTCCAACTACTTTTTCCTCCCAACAGGGACGGAGAGAGCTGTGTACGCAGAGGGGCGGAGTGATATTACAAACTTGGGAAGAATATTTAATGCGACTAATATTTCTGTGCGCTTTATTGTCCGAAAAATACGGTATCATATAACATAGAAAGTACTCCTGGGTCAATGTGAGCTTCTGTGCTTTCTGTGTCTCTGCTATGTCTTCTCTAACATAGAAAGTACTCCTGGGTCAGTGTGAGTATCTGTCCTTTCTGTGTCTCTGCTCTGTCTTTTCTAAGCGCCAGTGGGTCGAGGCAGATGAGGGTTCACACTGAGCCTGGTTCTGGTTCTGCTGGAGGTTCTCCTCCCTGTTAAAGGGGAGTTTTCCTCTCCACTGTCGCTTCATGCATGCTCAGTATGAGGGATTGCTGCAAAGCCATCAACAATGCAGACGACTGTCCACTGTGGCTCTACGCTCTTTCAGGAGGAGTGAATGCTGCTTGGAGAGACTTGATGCAACCTGCTGGGTTTCCTTAGAGAGGAAACTTTCCTGAACATGGAGGACTTGATTGAATTTGACTTTGTATATAGTATTGAGATGACATGTTTGTGAATTGGCGCAATGTAAATAAAATTGAAATTAAATCACATGTTCTAAGATTGACTCAACAGATAAAATTGAATTCTTCATTCTTTTGTCAACATCATCATAATGTTATACTAGCCAGAGGCAATTCTTTTTTTTGGGGGGGGGGGGTACTAACAGAGAGAGTAGATGCTTCTCCCTCCATCAGACCTTCTCTCCACCTGCAGCAGGTTCCTCCATACCTGAGAGCCTCTAGTTTCCAGTGATCCTTCTTTCCAGCCGACAGTAGCTTCACTCCTGAGTCTCCTGGATGATTGTAGCTCAGGTCCAACATTATCAGATGGGAGGGGTTGGAGCTCAAACCCAAGGCCAGAAAAGCACAGCCTTGCTTGGAGACCAGACAGCCTGACAAGCTGCAGACACACAATTCAACACATAATGAGAATCCAAGTTCTGTACTGGTCATTTTCAGTGGGGATAAACCTAAGAAAGTGGTACCCAGCTGACTAATGAAATTTTAATGAAACAGTATTTTGTTCTGTAGGTAACAAAAAGTATCTGATAAATTTAAACATTTGAATCCTGACTGGAGTTCCACTGGGAGGGAAACTCTGCAATGTATCAAACTCTGGAGAAGGAGTTGGCTTTAAAAGGTAACTCACTCCCCGATAAATGTTTTGCTAATAAACTGTATACATTTGTGTCTTTTGGAGCTATCTACATGTCCTGTGGCCTCAAATACAAAGTGTGCTAATGCACAATAAGCCACTGAGCTATATAATACACTGAAGTGCTGATTTTGCCGAAAAACTGAATCTTGCTACTCCCTTCACTCACAGAATCCTGTAGGATTTGTTTGCAACAACAAGCAGTTTTCTGGCTGTGTGAAAACGTTTCACTATCAACTACTAGGAAATTAGGTGCTGAAATATTTTACATGTTAATCATATTAAATATATATATATATATGTATATATAAGTATGTGTATATGTATATCTGTATACATATATGTAAATATATGTTTTTGTATATTATTTATATATTTATAAATGTTATATATGTATATTTAAATGAATAAAAAGCAAAATATTTCAGCACATGACTTTCTCAGTACTTGATAGTTTTAGAACATAACATAAAAGCATATGGCATTTGACATTTTAAAAGTCTTAAGCCCCCCCTGAACATGAGAAAATCCTCGTTATTCGATGCTGTAGCGCACATATTCCCTAGTTACTGGGGGGAAATAGGGAGTACCAATATGGCGGCTGGTGGCTTCACAGAGACCCGTTCTAACAGCGGGCGATTAGCACTCCAGTGTATTATATAGCTCAGTGCAATATACTCACAACAATGTTTAACACCCAACTAGGCATGTTCATAAAACAACATTTCATGAAAGTGTGCTGTAATCCATGCACATTTTGACCTTCCCAGTATATGTATGGCTGTTGTGACCCTGGCCCAAATAGGGGAAGAGGTGTTTGTGTGCGTGTGTGTGTGTGGGGGCGGGGACATGTTAAAGGACTAGGACAACTTTTGAGCCAGAGATGCAGTGAGAGAGTTCTTGAGATGCAGGACTTTTGTTGAACCAGAGGTGCAGGAGAACCAGCAGCAAAGTGGAGAGTTTACTTGGAGCACAGGGGTAGCAGGTAGTGATGGGTTGGGCAACACCGATTCGTCAGCGCATGCTTCTAGCTCACAGAGCAAAACCTGTGTCGATACGCGTTTCGCTATGGCAAAGTCACGTGACCGATACAGGAACTGTTTCAAACTGACTCTGATGCGTCAAACTGTGTTTATAAGCAGTGTTCCCTCAAAGCTGCGCATTTGCGCACAGCATCTGGATTCAACGCGCACAGCAAAGCTATGCTGCACAGTAAATTAAATCCAAGCTGAACTGTAAACAAAATAAAAATAAACCGATTATTTTTTACCATTTTGCAACTCTGGTGAGATGGAGTACCACGGTCCCGCTCAGTGAGTGCCAGGTGCTGATCGGAGCGCACCACTGATGGATGGGTTGGGCAGACACCTTTATGACTGGGCAGGTTGCGCTGTGCGTCTTTGTTCTGAACGTCGTTTCAGAAAAAACGGCTGATTTACACTGAGTAGAAAGTTGCTACTCTGAGTAGTTCTACATCACTTTGTCATACTCAGCATGTCCGGTTTCAGAACAGATGATATCAGTCAGGTAACTAAACACAGCGTCCGATCAACCATGAGTTTAACGTAAGCATGAGCATGAAAAAAAGCCCAATTAACGTGATTCACCATGGCAACGACAGGAAATAAGCTTTGAAGTGCGCATGTCCTTCGAGTCGAATTAGAAGTCTATAAAGAAGGCATATGGACAATATTAAACCACCAGAAACAATGCCGTACCTGCTGAAAAAGCGAGTCGGCGGCAGAGAATTCCTTTTAGATAATATTTGGCAACATCTTGACATTGAAGTGGGCAGGCAGATCCAAAGTGCCTCACTTGATGCCATCCAGGAGCATAGCATCCGAGGTGCATAGATACTTAGCAGAGGCTCCCAGTATACTATGATATACTGGAAAAACCAAAAGACAGTCTGTCCAATCCTCTTCCGTCTTTACAATTTCTCTGCACTCCAGCATCATCTGTGCCGTGTGAGCAGCTGTTTTCTACAGCTGGAGAAGTGATATCAAAAAGCGTAACAGACTCAATATCAAAACGTTGAAAAAACTTATTTTATGAATAAAAATTTGTAAAAAAAAAAAAAAAAAAGAGCTTGAAGACGAGCCGGTGACGAAGCACAAACTGAAGTGAGTTTATATAGAGCGGCTGGCAGGTGGAGTGAGTACTGACTAATTGGTGCCTAACAGGTGTCACTGATTGCTGAGGGAGTGGAGGCTGAGCAGTGTGAGAGGAGGATGTGCTAGAAAATAACAGGGAGATAGCCAGGCCAAAACTGAACCATGACAAACATAACCTGTCAATTCAAAGCTTAGTTACTTAAACTTGTATCACCTTCAAAGTTCAAAAGTTACAGAGTGCTGCAACAAGACCAGTTTTCAACAATAAAAAACACCATGGAAAGAGGTTAGTTGCTCAAAAAAACACCACTGCACCTGTAAAGAAGTCCCAGTTTTAAAAATGAGGGCTCTTTCAGGATTAGTGGAGCAATCAAAGAAAGTATCCAATCTAGAGAAGAGGAGAACATAAACAGGAAGTAATGCAGGAGAAAATTCAGGAAATGCCCCAGGAGAAGGTCAGCATAAAGATCCCAGACTGGACCCAGCTGGGAGGAAGCAGCTACTGCATGTGAATTTAAATAACATGAGAAAAGAGAAAACAGTGAGGAAGGCCATTGGTCATAACAGCAGTAGTAACGCAAACTTGTTTAACTGATAATAAATACACTACTAAAAGTACTAAAAATCACCCAAATCCACTGAAATATAACTCCATTTAGTTCTCTTTAACCCAAGTTGCATTTAACCTGAAGTCATAGAATCACATTTAACCACATGCAGATGGAAATGTGCATCAGTCTGTGTTCAGAGGCATATGAAATGCAAATAAATCATCAAACAAAATTTTTCTTTTCCATTGAAAAATAAAACAGGGTTGGATCAGCAAATTAATTCCTAACAAAACAGATGTGTCGATTTCTGAGGTGGAGACAATCACACATGTCAATAAACAGCAGCATGAAGTTCTGTGTAACAGTGGAATGATGGTAGCTGATGGAAGAATGTGGAGAGAGCTGATTTTTCAAAGATCCTGTTGACCTGCTGGCATATGAAGATGATTACCCACGTCAGATAGTCCAGTTGAACTAACATCAGCATTACTGGGAAAAGGAGACCAGGAAAGTAGGAAGTTCTTTTTCTGTGACCTGTCTGGCAGTGTAAGATTAGGAATTATTGTCTTAGTGCCAAAAACGGCCCAACAGATTTTACTTTCACAAGTGGAGTCTTACTGCTTTTGCCACAGTGCTCCGCTTGATTTATATAGGTCAGAAGCTTTATTAGATTTTAAGCTGGGACTATTTCATGCCCCTCCCTGGGCTGCCACCGTACCGGGGTGGAGGAGTTTGAGTGTCCCAATGAACCTAGGAGCTATAATGTGAAAGGCTTTAAGCACCTAATAGGGTCACCCAAGGCAGACAGGTCCTAGGTGAGGGACCAGACAAAGAGCAGCCCGAAAAGCCCCTTATGATGAATAGCATAAATGGATATTGTGTTCCCTCACCCGTACGCGGGTCACCGGGGCCCCACTCTGGAACCAGGCCTGCAGGTGGGGCATGTTGGCGAGTGCCTGGTGGCCGGGCCTTTACACATGGAGCCCGGCCGGGCTCACCCGAAGAGGTGACATGGGTCCCCCTTCCGATGGGCTCCCTTCCTGTTGGAGGGGCCAAAGGGGTCGGGTGCATTGTGCAATGGGTGGCAGTAGAGGTCAGGGACCTTGGCATTCTGATCCTCGGCTGCAAAAGCTGGCTCTTGGGATGTGGAACATCACCTCTCTAGTTGGGAAGGAACCTGAGCTAGTGCTCGAGGTTGAGAGGTTCTGACTAGTTGGACTCACCTCGACGCATGGTTCTGGCTGTGGAACCACTCTCCTTGAGAGGGGTTGGACATTCTTCCACTCTGGAGTTGCCTCTGGTGAGAGGTGCTGAGCTGGAGTGGGCATACTTGTTGCACCTCATCTTGTTGGGGTTCACCCCAGTGAATGAGAGGGTGGCCTCTCTCTGCATTCATCTGAGGGGACGGGTTCTGACTGTTGTTTGCCCTAATGCACCAAACAGCAGTTTGGAATACCCACCCTTTTTGGAGTCCTTGGAGGGGGTACTGGAAAGTACCCCTTCTGGGGACTCCCTCATTTTGCTGAGGGACGTCAATGCTCACGTGGGCAATGACAGTGAGACCTGGAGGGGCGTGGTTGTTAGGAATGGCCCACCTGATCTGAACGAGTGATGTTCTGTTGTTGGACTTCTGTGCTCGTCATGGATCGTCCATCACAAACACCATGTTCAAGCATAAGGGTGTCCACATGTGCTCTTGGCACCAGGACCCCCTGACGTAGTTCAATGATCGACTTTGTTGTCGTTTCATCTGACCTGCGGCCGCATGTCTTGGACACTTGAGTAAAGAGAGGGGTGGAGCTCTCCACTGACCACTACCTGGTGGTGAGCTGGCTCCGATGGCGGGGGAGGAAGCCGGTCAGACCTGGCAGGCCCAAACGTATCGTGAGGGTCTGTTGGACACATCTGGCAGAGTCCCCCGTGAGACCGAGCTTTAACTCCCACCTATGGGAGACCTTTGACCACGTCCCGAGGAAGGCAGGGGAGATTGAGTCTGAATGGACCATGTTCCGCGCCTCTATTGTTGAGGCGGCTAGTCAGAGCTGTGGCTGCAAGGTTGTTGGTGCATCTCGCGGTGGCAACCCTCGAACACACTGTTGGACACCAGCGGTGAGGGAAGCCTTCAGGCTGAAGAAGGAGTCCTATTGGGCTTAATTGGCCTTTGGGACTCAGGAAGCAGCTGATGTGTACCGGCTGTCAAAGTGGCAAGTGGCTCGGCTGGTCGCTGAGGCAAAAACTCGGGCATGAGAAGAGTTCGGAGAAAGACTTCCATATTCAATTAAATATAATTCAATTTTATTTATATAGCGCCAATTCATGAAAGATGTCATCTCAAGGCACTTTAAAAAGTCAAAATCAATCATACTATACAGATTGGGTCAGATTATACAGATTGGTCAAAAAAAATTCCTATATAAGGTAACCCGTTGATTGCATCAAAGTCCCGACAAGCAGCATTCACTCCTGGAGAAGCGTAGAGCTACAGGGACAGTCGTCTACATTGTCCATGGCTTTGCAGAAATCCCTCATACTGAGCAAGCATGAAGCGACAGTGGAAAGAAAAACCACCCATTAACGGGAAGGAAAACCTCCAGCAGAACCGGGCTCAATATGAACGGTCATCTGCCTCGACCGACTGGGGGTTACAGAAGACAGAGCAGAGACACAACAAGAGAGACAAAAAGCACAGAAGCACACATTGATCCAGTAATCTGTTCTACATTAGATGGTAGTAGCAGGTGAGCCGTCTTCTCTGGATGATGTCACAGTTAACAGAACGCCAGACCAGGTGTACCTACTATGAAGAAGAAAGAGAGAACAAAAAGTTAAAACCTGAAATGGAGTTTAAGCAAAAGTTCAGACTGAAGAAACTCTATTGCCTACCTCCATCAATCAGAGACTCATCCGCCTCCGCTGCAAGCCAATCAGTTTTGAACTGCTCCTCCTCGAAGCCAATCAGCATCCTGGGTTCATCTCAAAAGAACTCCACATCCTCGTCTCGGCCTTCTGCTCAGCGAGCAAGCGGTAGCTGCACAGTGTCTGGTTTGGACTCTGATGACTGGATTCAAGAGATATTAACCTATCCTCAAATCTTCCTGCCATAGGAATATCGTCTAGCCGCACATCTTCCTCTTCGACCTGTTTTCGTCAGCTCCGATTCCTGGCGCAATGAAACCCTACGCTTCCTCGTAGACGCAGACGCCGTCCCAACTCTGCCTCAGTTCCGGTCAGCTTCGCTTCATACCGCGCCAGGGTCTTTCTCAAGCTGATCCCGTGGTGCTGGCTCTTGGTTCGCGGATCCGCCGTCTCACTGGGACCTTCTCTGGTTTTGTTCGGCTTTGCGACGCCACCTTGCCGCTCGTCCCGGCCGCAATTTTTCAGCCGGATCTACTCTCTCATTCACTCGCTAATGCGTTCGGAGCCAGCTCAGGTAATATGTATTCACCCATGTTCGTCCTCTATTCAGGCGAACGTATTTAATTTTACTGTTTTGTTTTCGCTTTCTTCTTCTTCTGGTGTTGCCGGTAGTCAGCAGGCTTGTGGTGGCATTGCTGCCACCTCCTGGTTGGAGTATGAAGTGCATTTTTAAATTCAGTAATTGATACCAATTGTTATTAAAACTGCTGCAACTCTGGTGCAATTTGGCATCCACTTGGACTGGTCTGTATTGAATTCAGACTTCTCATTCATGCTGACTAGGCCACTTCTGTCACTCTTGTCATTTCAATGTTTTGCCAATCAATTACTTCAGGTGTTGTGAAATTATACATGTTAAAGTTATTTAAGGTTTCTGTTTGTATTGTTTGTCAGCTGGGACCCAACGTCGGGATGGGTGTGGGGAATGGTTCAAGTATTGGGCGATCTTTAACAGCAACTTTGTTAATGTATTTAGGGATTGTCTATTTCTTCTTTTAGGTTCAAGAATTCATTCAAGATGAACATCCCAAGAGCATCATTGCGGGTGCTGTTATCTGCTCGATACTATATTTTTAATTACGGATCCTCTCTGCAGGCGTGAGGCTAACTAAAGCTACTAAGCAATGAGATCATCAGTTAGCAGGATGCAGTGCAGAATCTGAATTTAATTATTAAATTCATCCAACAACATGGAATGAGCTAAATAAGCTAATCGAGTCATAACAGCATTTGGTATGCGTTTGGCATTCTACGCATTTATGAGCTAAGCAAACATTATCGATAATGTCTTAAGAAGTGTTACCCGTATTTAATCGTCCTTCATTTTATGGTTGTTTTTTCTATAGATATTGTTTTCATTATTCCCAGTTGTTTTTCTCAAACAAAACCTGTCAGCCTGCAAATTGAGTTCTACGTTTTGATCTCAAACTAGTTCCATGATGGCTTTTTGCCTACAGTCAAGCTCTTGAATTCTCGAGATATCAGTTTCATTCTCATATCAGTTATTTCTGACCGTCAGCTGCTCTCCTCGCTCGGTCACCTCAATCTCGCAGGTGCATCATTGCAAGAGTCACGCTTTTATTTCAAGGCAGCTTGAGCACACTAATTCCCTTCCCTTCCCTCCTTGAACAGGATACTCTGGTTAAGAGTTGCCGTTCTGAACTTTCCTTCTGGTCTGGCTAGCTTCTCGTCCGGATTTCAAATATACTTTCTATAATGATGTCTTTTGTCTCTAGATATGTTTAATTTTACGGATATGCATCCGTAAGTTTTGGGGGATTCTAAAAACAGTTGGTTCGCAGATTCGTGAAATTGTTTTAAACGTACATGTCTTCGCTTTTCAAAGCACTTTTCTTACATCGGAGGGTCCCCATGCCAACACACTGTTTTCAAATCATCCAAGAAACCGTTAATCTTGTGGCCTAACATCTAGAGTTATTTCAGCATTCATTCAGGATGTAAGCTGCGCAACAGCAGATGCTCGTGGAGCCTCACATATCTGCTCTGACTTTTCATTCATCTTAGCCGCCTAATGCTCATCTTCAAGGTAATCTAACTGCGAATACTGGTGGTGGATTCAAATTTCATTCAAGTCTCATTAGACCCGCGTCCTGTCCTGTTCATTCCTTGATGGTCACTCATTTATTCATGTGCATCATCCCTAAGCATCCCCTGTCATTTATCCTGTCATCTAGACGTCCCGCCATGCAGTCGTCCTATCATCCTGTTCATTACTTCATGGTCATTCATTCATTCATTCATGCATCTCCTGTCATTCATCCTGTCATTTATGCATCTCCTGTCATTTATTCTCTCATCCAGGCATCCCGCCATGCAGGCGTCCTGTCATTCTGTTCATTCCTTCATGGTCATTCATTTATTCATTCATTCATGTGCATCATTCCTAAGCATCTTCTGTCATTTATCCTGTCAATCGTCTTGTCATTGGTTCTGTCGATCAGGCATTCTGTCATTCAGGCATCCTGTCCGTTGTCCTGTCCTTTGTCCTGTCATTTGTTATGTCATATGCCATGTTCCCTGCCGTGCTTCCCTCATGCTCCTTGCCATGTTCCTTTCTATGTTCCCTGCATACTCCCTACCATGCTTCCTGCAATGTTCCCTTCTATGCTCCCTGCCATGCTCCCTGTGTGTTCCCTGCCATGCTCCCTGTGTGTTCCCTGCCATGCTCCCTGCATGTTCCCTGCCATGTACCCAGCTATGCTCCCTGCTATGCTCCCTGTGTGTTCCCTGCCATATTTCCTGCCATATTCCCTGCCATGCTCCCCGTGTGTTCCCTGCCATGTTCCCTGCCATATTTCCTGCCATGCTCCCTGGGTGTTCCCTGCCATGTTCCCTGCCTTATTTCCTGCCATGCTCCCTGCCATGCTCCCTGAGTGTTCCCTGAGTGTTCCCTGCCATGTTCCCTGCCTTATTTCCTGCCATGCCCCCTGCCATGCTCCCTGTGTGTTCCCTGCCATGCCCCCTGCCATGCCCCCTGTGTGTTCCGTGTGCATTCCCTGCCACGTTCCCTACCATGTTCCCAGCTATGTTCCCTGCATGTTCCCTGTGTGTTCCCTCCCATGTCCCCTGCATGCTTCCCGCCATGCTCCCTGCCATGACTATTCATTCATCACGGGCATCAGCCCCGAAACTGACCATTCACCTCACCCTTCACCTCTCCATCCACCTCAACTAATCTTTCCATTCATCTTGTTTACATTTTGGTAAGCCTTTGCGGCAATGGCCCTCTTTGCTAAGCTTTCACATCTTTTCTCCTTCATTACTCATCCTTCTCCTTCTCTCTGCCTTCTGAACTTGCTGACGCTCTGGCCTGGACCTCAGCATTTTTGGGGGGAATATCCCTATTCTCATACATCTGCTTATCTACGTTAAAGTATAAATTAGCGTTTATGTTTCCTGTTGAGGTCCGATCGCCAAAGTTTAAACTATTGTATCAATAAATTCTTCTAATCGCCTTTTCTCTCTTTGTGAGTCTTTAGTTTGAAATGAAGCTAAAGGCGGAAATATAACTGAAGAACTCTTGCTTACTTCCATCCAATCAGAGGCTGGTCCGCCTCCGATGCAGCAATCTGCTTCGAGCCATACCTCCTCGAAGCCCAATCATCATCCAGTGTTCACCTTAAACAGCAACTCAAAATCATGTCTTGGCCTGCTTTTCAGCAAGCGCAAGAACCATTGCACCAATGTCGTATTTCGATTCAGACGTTCCCCTTTGCAAGCCTTTCAGTCCCAAGTATCATCCTGAGACCTACCATCTCTATTCATGCACCTTACCATACACCTCACCCCATCTCCCCATTCATCTCACTCTAGTAGGCCTTCGCGGCAACCGGCCCTGTTTTGGTAGGCCTTCGCGGCTGTTTGCCTTCGCAGCACTTTCCTTGCCTGTGCGGCACTTTTCCTCTATAACTCATCCTACTTGTCTCTGTTCTTAGTTTTAATCCAAGTCTCTTTGTCTTTCGACCAGGCAGACACACTGGCCTCGACCTCGGCAATTTTTTGGGGGAAACATCCCTATTCTCATACACCTGCTTATGCATATTGAAGTATAATTCAGCGTGAATTTTTCCTGCCGAGGTCTGAGGGCCAAACTCTTAAGATATTGTATCAATA
Source organism: Fundulus heteroclitus (assembly GCF_011125445.2). NCBI lineage: Eukaryota > Metazoa > Chordata > Actinopteri > Cyprinodontiformes > Fundulidae > Fundulus > Fundulus heteroclitus. Next base: position 344,499 of record NC_046382.1, read on the forward strand.
AAATTCTTCTAATTGCCTTTTCTTTCTGTGTGTGTTTTTTTAAATTGAAATGACAGCAGTCATGCAAAACTGGTGAACAGTAGAACCTAGTAGAGTGAGAAATATAGGCCCTGATGTCCTCCAGTAGCCTAAGCCTATAGCAGCATAACTATAAAGGTAGCTCAGGGTAACATGAGCCACTCTAACTATAAGCTTTGTCAAAAAGGAAAGTTTTAAGATTAGTCTTAAAAGTAGACAGGGTGTCTGCCTCACGGACCAAAACTGGGAGTTGGTTCCACAGGAGAGGAGCCTGATAGCTAAAGGATCTGCCTCCCATTCTACTTTTAGAGACTCTAGGAACCACCAGCAGACCTGCAGTCTGAGAGTGAAGTGCTCTGTTAGGAACATACGGGGTAATCAGAGCTCTGATATATGATGGAGTTTGATTATTAAGGGCTTTATACGTTAGAAGAAGAATTTTAAATTCTATTCTTGATTTAACAGGAAGCCAATGAAGGGAAGCTTTTCATCAGAACTCTTGCTGCAGCATTTTGGATCAGCTGAAGACTTTGAACTACATTTTGTGGACATCCTGATAGTAAAGAATTACAATAGTCCAGCCTTGAAGTAACAAATGCATGGACTAGTTTTTCAGCATCACCCCGGGACATAATGTTTCTAATTTTGGCGATATTCCTGAGGTGAAAAAAGGAAACTCTGGAAACCTGTTTAATATGGGATTTAAATTACATGTCTTGGTCAAAAATAATGCCAAGATTTTTTACTTTATTACCAGACGCCAAGTTAATGCCATCCAGATTAAGTGATTGATTAAGAACTTTATTTTTTGAGGACTCTGGTCCAAAGATTACAACTTCTGTCTTGTCAGAATTTAAATGCAGAAAATTTTAAGTCATCCAGCTTTTGATGTCATCAAGACATGACTGCAGTCGAAGTAACTGATTGGATTCATCAGGATTTGTGGATAAATATAGCTGAGTGTCATCAGCATAACAGTGGAAATTAATCCCATGTTGCCTGATAATTTTGCCAATCGGAAGCATATATATAGTAAATAGAATTGTATCAAATGCAGCACTGAGATCTAACAGGACAAGTACAGACACAAGTCCATTATCTGAGACCATGAGAATATCATTAGTGACCTTCACCAGAGCTGTTTCAGTGCTATGATGAGCTCTGAAGCCTGACTTAAAACCTCAAGTAGGTCATTACTTTGTAAATGTTCACAAAGTTGATTAGCAACTACTTTCTCATGAATTTTAGATAAGAAAAGAAGATTAGATATAGGTCTGTAGTTTACTAACTCATCTTGATCAAGAGAAGGTTTCTTAAGTAAAGGTTTAATAACAGCTACTTTAAAAACCTGTGGTACATATCCATTTAATAAGGATAGATTAATCATGTCTAAAATAGGACCACTGATCAGAGGTAATACCTCCTTAAACAACTTGGTTGGGATTGGGTCTAACATACAGGTAGAAGGTTTAGATGAAGCTAAAATTCTAGATAGCTCAGAAAGCTCTACTGCTTCTAAACAGTTCAGACACTGCACAGGTTCTAAAGATTCCTCCAGCACTGCTTCACTTACTGAGGACGAGGTAGCCATGTTTGGGAGGATGCCAATTATTTTATTTTTAATGGAATCAATTTTATTTATGAAGAATCACATAAAATCATTAGTGCGAAGAGCTAAGGGAATGGATGGATCAATGGAGCTATGACTCTGTGTAAATTTGGCAACTGTACTGAAATCTAGGATTATTTTTATTCTCCTCAATTAATTATGAAAAATATGCTGCTCTAACTCTGCGAAGGGTCTTGTTATACAACAATAGACTGTCCTTCCAGATTAGGTAGGAATCCTCTTTGTGTGTAGAGCTCCATTTTCTCTCCAATCTCCTAACATTGTGCTTCAAGGAACGCAGCTCTGAATTAAACCAGGGAGCCAGGTTCCTGTGAATAATCACCTTCTTTTTCAAGGGAGCTACATTGTCTAATGCAGAACACAATGAGGAAATCACACTGTTAGCAAAGGTATCGATTTGTGAATGGGAAGAAAATAACATTGCTGCTATCTGCAGGGCATTCCTGCAATTTTGAAGATATTAAAAGGGGGACAGACTCTTTAAAGTTTGATACAGCATTTTCCGATAAAGATCTACTATATATGGCTTCGAAGCGATTCTGGTCCACTATCCGGCATCTCAAGAGGGGGAAGCAGTGCAGAACCAATACTGTTTATAGTGGGGGTGGTGTGCTTCTGACCTCAACTCAGGACGTTGTGCGTCGGTGGGCGGAATACTTCCAAGACCTCCTTAATCCCACCAACACGTCTTCCATTGAGGGAGCAGAGCCTGAGGACTCTGGGTCGGGTTCTCCCATCTCTGGTGCTGAGGTCGCCGAGGTTGTTAAAAAGCTCCTTGGTGGCAAGGCCCCGGGAGTGGATGAGATTTGTGTTGAGTACCTTAAGGCTTTGGATATTTTGGGGCTGTGTTGGTTAACGCAGCTCTGCAGAATTGTGTGGACACCGGGGGCAGACTGGATTGACAGACTGGGGTGGTGGTCCCCCTATTTAAAAAGGGGGACCGGAGGGTGTGTTCCAACTACAGAGGAATCACACTCTAGTCGAATCTCGGATTCAGGAAGAGCAGTGTGGTTTTCGTCCTGGCCGTGGAACACTGGACCAGCTCTATACCCTCAGCAGGATCCTGGAGGGGGCATGGGAGTTTGCCCAACCAGTCTACATGTGCTTTGTGGATCTGGAGAAGGCATTCGACCGTGTCCCCCGAGGGATCCTGTGGGGGGTACTCCAGGAGTATGGAGTACCGGACCCTTTAATAAGGGCTGTCAGGTCTCTGTACGACCGGTGTCAGAGTCTGGTCCGCATTGCCGGCAGTAAGTCGGACTCGTTTCCGGTGAGAGTCGGACTCCGCCAAGGTTGCACTTTGTTACCGATTCTGTTTATGACTTTTATGGATATAATTTCGAGGCGCAGCCAAGGTGATGAGGGGATCCGTATTGGTGGCCTTAGGATTGCGTCTCTGCTATTCGCGGATGACGTGGTCCTACTCGCTTCATCAGGGCGTGATCTACAGCTCTCACTAGAGCGGTTCACAGCCGAGTGCGAAGCGGCCGGGATGAAAATCAGTGCCTCCAAATCCGAGACCATGGTCTTGAACCGGAAAAGGCTAGGCAAGGCAAGGCAAGGCAAATTTATTTATATAGCACAATTCAGTACAGGACAATACAAAGTGCTTTACATGATTAGGATATAGCAAAATAATAAAATGTAGATAGAAAATATAATAAAAGCAAGTAGGGATAGAATGTAGTAACAAAAAAGAACATTAAAAACAGTAAAACTGTTTAACTAGAACAGTCAAAGGCAATTTTAAACAGATGTGTTTTTAATCTTGATTTAAAAGAACTCAGGCTTTCAGCACTTTTACAGTTTTCTGGAAGTTTGTTCAAGATAAGCGGAGCATAGGAACTAAATGCTGCTTCTCCATGTTTGGTTCTGGTTCTAGGTATGCAGAGTAGGCTGGAGCCAGAAGACCTTAATCGTCTGGAGGGTTGATACACTGATAACAAGTCTGTGATGTATTTAGGTGCTAAGCCATTCAGGGATTTATAGACTAACAGAAGTATTTTAAAGTCTATTCTCTGAGATACAGGGAGCCAGTGTAAGGACTTTAGAACTGGGGTTATGTGCTCTACTTTCTTAGTCTTAGTGAGGACGCGGGCAGCAGCGTTCTGGATCAGCTGCAGCTGTCTAATCCACTTTTTAGGCAGACCTGTGAAAACACCGTTGCAGTAATCAATTCGACTAAATATAAACGCATGGATTAGTTTTTCCAGATCCTGCTGAGACATCAGTCCTTTAATCCTGGAAATGTTCTTCAGGTGATAGAAAGCCAACCTTGTAACTGTCTTTAGATGCTTTTGGAGGTTCAGGTCTGAGTCCATCACTACTCCCAGATTTCGGGCCTGATTAGTGGTTTTTAGCTGAAGCGACTGAAGCTGTGTGCTAACTTTTGATCTTTCCTCTATTGGTCCAAATATTATTACTTCAGTTTTGTTTTTATTCAGTTGAAGAAAATGTTGGTACATACACGTAATGATTTCTTCTAGGCATTTACTCAGAGCTTGAATGGGTTCATAGTCACCTGGTGACATGATGATGTAGAGCTGTGTGTCATCTGCATAGTTATGGTAGCTGATGTTGTTGTTTTTATGATCTGGGCTAAGGGGAGCATGTAGATATTGAATAGGAGGGGACCCAGGATGGACCCTTGGGGAACCCCACATGTGATTTTTGTCATCATTGATGTAAAGTTACCTACTGATACAAAAAGTCCCTGTCCTTTAAGTAGGATTTAAACCAGTGGAGAGCTGTACCACAGAGGCCGACCCAGTTCTCCAGGCGTTCTAACAGGATGGAGTGATCAACAGTATCAAATGCTGCACTGAGGTCCAATAGAACCAGCACGGTGGTTCTTCCACAGTATGTATTTATATGGATGTCATTAAACACCTTGATCAGGGCGGTCTCTGTACTGTGGTGAGCACGGAAACCTGACTGGAAAACGTCAAATCGGCTGGTCGTTGTTAAGAAGGTGTTTAATTGTTGAAATACAACTTTTTCAATGATCTTACTGATAAAGGGGAGGTTTGAGATGGGCCTGTAGTTCTGGAGTAGTAGTTTGTCTAAATTGTTCTTTTTCAGCAGTGGTTTGATAATTGCTGTTTTTAGGGACTGGGGGAAAACACTTGACAGAAGGGACGTGTTTATTATCTGGGTCAAATCAGACGCTATGCCAGGTAAAACTTTTTTAAAGAAAGCTGTGGGTAGAACATCAAGGCAGCTGGAGGAGGAACTTAGGTGCTGAATTATCTGCTCTAAGCTTTTGTGGTTTATTTGGCTGAAATGGGACATTTTGTCAGAAATAGTCCCTGCTGAATAAAGCATTGGTTCTGGTGTTGATATGGTAGTACAAAGTGATCCTCTAATTTTTAGGATTTTTTCAGTAAAGAAGTTAGCAAATTCATTGCAGGCCCTGGTGGAGTGGAGTTCTGAAGCCACGGACACAGGAGGATTTGTTAACCTGTCGACTGTGGAAAATAAGACACAAGCATTATTAATGTTTTTCTTGATGATCTCTGAGAAGAAAGATTCTCTTGCATTTTTCAGTTGTAAGTTATATCTGTAAAGTCTCTCTTTATAGATGTCATAGTGAACCAGGAGTCTATTCTTTCTCCACCTGCGTTCAGCTTTTCGACACTCCCTTTTTTCACTTCTAACTGCTGGAGCATTTCTCCAAGGAGATTTTTTCTTCCCGGAAAAAACCTTCACTTTAACTGGAGCAATGCAGTAAATGATGTCTGAGACTTTAGAATGAAAGTTATCTACTATTTTATCTACTGAGTTGCAGCACAAGGTTGAAATAGCAGAGTAAGCTTGAATAAAAGTTTTTGTGGCATTGTCCTTAAAGGTGCGTTTTCTTATGATGTCCCTTTGGCTAAATGAGTCACTGGAAATGATACATTCAAAGGTAACGGAGAAGTGATCGGATAAGGCAACATCAGTTACATTGACCTGTGAAATCTTTAGACCTTTAGTGATGATCAAGTCTAAAATGTGTGCCTGTTTGTGTGTTGGCTGTTTAACATGTTGAGTTAAACCAAAGTTTCTAAGTGTGTCACACAGTTCTTTTGCACTTCTGTCTTCAGGGTTGTCAACGTGAAAGTTGAAGTCTCCCACAATAATTAAACAGTCATAATCAACACATATCACAGACAAGAGGTCACTAAAATCCTTAAAAAAATTTATGTGGACTTAGGAGGCCTGTAAACATTTAGAAACATAGTTCGTACCGGGCTCATTACCTTGAGAGCCAAATGTTCAAAAGAGTGCTAGAGTGCCTCCTCCGGGTTGGGGAGGATGTGCTGTCCCTAGTGGAGGAGTTTAAGTATCTTGGGGTCTTGTTTACGAATGAGGGGAAGATGGAGCAGGAGATCGACAGGCGGATTGCTGCAGCGTCTGCAGTGAAGCGGGAGCTGTATCGATCCGTTGTGGTGAAGAGAGAGCTGAGCCAAAAGGCGAAGCTCTCGATTGCTGCAAAGCCATGGACAATGCAGACGACTCTCCCTGTGCCTCAACGCTTCTCCAGGAGTGAATGCTGCTTGTCAAGACTTTGATGCAATCAACTGGTTCCCTTATATAGGAAATTTATTTTCAACAACCTGTAAAATCCGACCTAAGATGTGTAATCTGATTGAATTTGACTTTGGAAAGTGCCTTGAGATGACATGTTTCATGAATTGGCGCTATATAGATAAAATTTAATTGAATTGTATAAAGGCCAGACAAGAAAAGTTAACATACTTTATCTACTATTGACATAACATTCATATCAGCTTTGATTACAGGTAATGGACAGAAATCTGATCTAAACAGGTTTGAGAACATTGTACCTGAGAGTTTCCAGTCTGCAGTTCGGACTCTCTAGTTTATCAGAGAGAAGCTTCACTCCTGAATCATGCAGATTGTTGTTACTCAGGTCCAGTTCTCGGAGACTGGAGGACTGGGAGCTGAGAACTGAGGACAGAGCTTCACAGCTTCTCTCTGAGAGGTTACAGCCACTCAGTCTGAGGAGACAGGGAGAAAAATCTGGTGTTGAAATCACATTTAGATCATCTATGATAGTAGGTAATGGACAGAAATCTGGTTTCACCAGTATACAGAACTTTGTACCTGAGAGTTTCTAGTCTGCAGTTTGGACTCTCCAGTCCAGCAGAGAGAAGCTTCACTCCTGAATCCTGCAGGTTGTTGTTACTCAGGTCCAGTTCTCTGAGACTGGAGGACTGGCAGCTGATAACTGAGGACAGAGCTTCACAGCTTCTCTCTGAGAGGTTACAGCCACTCAGTCTGAGGAGACAGGGAGAAACATCTGGTGTAACATTATAAACTAAAAAAACATTAGTTAAAATTTACCTCATTAGCAGATTTCTTACTATCAGAAATAAAAGCAGCAACAATCTGTGTCCTTACAGAGCTTTGTTGGAGGCTTTAACCACTGGCAGCAGCCTCAGAAGAACCTCCTCTGAAGCAGAGTATTTCTTCAAGTCAAACACATCCAGATCTTCTGTTGATGACACTAAGATGAAGACCAGAGCTGACCACTGAGCAGGAGACAGTTCATCTGTAGAGAGACTTCCTGAACTCAGAGACTGTTGGATCTCCTCCACTAGAGAACGATCCTTCAGTTCATTCAGACAGTGGAACAGATTGATGCTTTTCTCTGCAGACACATTCTTACTGATCTTCTTCTTGATGTACTGAACTGTTTCCTGGTTTGTCTGTGAGCTACTTCCTGTCTTTGGCAGTAGACCTTGTAGCAGTTTCTGATTGGTCTGCAGTGAAAGTCCCAGGAGGAACCGGAGGAACAAGTCCAGGTGTCCATTTGGACTCTGTAAGGCCTGATCAACAGCTCTCTGATGAAGAGACTTCAGATTAGGTTTCTTAGATGTTTGTGTTTCTTCCATCAGGTTGCGACCAAAGGTGATGAAGGTCAGATGAACATGAAGAGCAGCCAGAAATTCCTGAACACTCAGATGGACAAAGCAGAACACTGTGTCCTGGTACAGCCCTCCTCTCTCCTCTCTAAAGATCTGTGTGAACACTCCTGAGTACACTGAGGCTGCTCTGATATCGATGCCACACTCTGTCAGGTCTGATTCATAGAAGATCAGGTTTCCTTTCTGCAGCTGATCAAAAGCCAGTTTTCCCAGATACTCAATCATCTTCCTGCTCTCTGGACTCCAGTGTGGATCTGTTTCAGCTCCTCCATCATACTTGACCTTCTTCACTTTGGTCTGAACCACCAGGAAGTGGATGTACATGTCGGTCAGGGTGCTGGGCAGCTCTCCTCCCTCTCTGGTCTCCAACACGTCCTCCAGAACCGTAGCAGTGATCCAGCAGAAGACTGGGATGTGGCACATGATGTGGAGGCTTCTTGATGTCTTCATGTGGGAGATGATCCTGGTGGCCTGCTCCTCGTCTATGAATCTCTTCCTGAAGTACTCCTCCTTCTGTGGGTCAGTGAACCCTCTGACCTCTGTCACCATGCCAACACACTCAGGAGGGATCTGATTGGCTGCTGCAGGTCGTGTGGTTATCCAGAGGCGAGCAGAGGGAAGCAGTTTTCCCCTGATGAGGTTTGTCAGCAGAACATCCACTGAGGTGGACTCTGTAGCATCAGTCAGGATCTCCTGGTTCTGGAAGTCCAGAGGAAGTCGACTCTCATCCAGACCATCAAAGATGAACAGAACCTGGAAGTGTTCAAAGCTGCAGATTTCTTTGGTTTCAGTAAAGAAGTGATGAACAAGGTCCACCAAGCTGAACTTCTTCTCTTTCAGCACATTCAGCTCTCTGAAGGTGAATGGAAATATGAAGTGAATGTTCTGGTGGGCTTTGTCTTCAGCCCAGTCCAGAGTGAACTTCTGGGTTAAGACTGTTTTCCCAATGCCAGCCACTCCCTTTGTCATCACTGTTCTGATTGGTTGATCTCTTCCAGGTGGGACTTTAAAGATGTCTCCTTGTCTGATGGTTGTTTCTGGTCTGTGTGGTTTCCTGGAGGCTGTTTCAATCTGTCTGACCTCATGTTCATCATTGACCTCTCCAGTCCCTCCCTCTGTGATGTAGAGCTCTGTGTAGATCTGGTTCAGAAGGGTTGGACTTCCTGCTTTAGCGATCCCCTCAAACACACACTGGAACTTCTTCTTCAGACCAGATTTAAGTTTAGGTTGACAAACTGCAGTAAGATGTTCTAAATTAACACAAAAAGTGAAATGAGGAAGGAAACCAAATGATCTTCTGAAGATGATGTGAATAAATGGGATTCCATCTCTTCAGACATCAGTAAATGTGGGATTTATCCATCAGGTTAAATCTTTGTAGAAATCCTCTTACTGCTCTGCAGACGGTCAGCCAGCTCCTCCTGCTTCATCCTCCTCAGGAAGTTCAGAGTGATCTTCATCAATGCCTCTCTGCTGCTCCTCCTCTGCTCTTCATCCTCACCTTCCAACACCTCCTCATCATCTCTCTGACTCTCTGAGCAGTCTGGGTCATCTGGACTCAGAACCTTCTGGATCTTCTTCAGCTCCTTCTTCACAAAAGTGACAATGTTGTCCTCCAGCAGCTGGAAAAGAATAATTTATGAAGGACAGATCAGACTGAGATCATGGATACAAACATCAGAACCATGTTGGACAGACTGATGGTCCACTGGTCCACAAAGTCCAGCATGGAGACGACTGAACAGAACCGATGGAAAGTAGTTGTTGTACATGTACAGACCATAAATATGGAGTCCAGCTGGGTTTGATGCTGCCGGGCAGACGGACCTCTGGGAACCTCAGAGTTCTGCTGGTTCACTCTGTGGAGGAACCAGAACAATCAGCTCATGTTTTCTCTGTCCACAGACAAACACCAGGTAGAAGTCAATTCAATATTGTCTGAACTTTAGCCGTGAACCAGTTTAGTCCCTGTGGTCCTGAAGGTTTACTGGTTCTAGTGGTGGTAAAATTGTCTCCGTCCGTCGGGTCACGGGGGCAGCAGCTTCAGTAGGCGGGAGACATAGTCCCTCCAGCGTGTCCTGGGTCTTCCTCTGGGTCTCCTCCCGGTGGGACGTGCCCGGAACACCTCACCAGGGAGGCGTCCAGGGGGCATCCTGACCAGATGCCCGAGCCACCTCAACTGGCTCCTCTGGATGTGGAGGAGCAGCGGCTCTACTCTGAGTCCTCCCCGGATGACTGAGCTCCTCACCCTATCTCTAAGGGAGAGCCCAGACACACTACGGAGAAAACTCATTTCAGCCGCTTGTATCCGGGATCTCATTCTTTCGGTCACGACCCAAAGCTCGTGACCATAGATGAGGGTAGGAATGTAGATCGACCGGTAAATCGAGAGCTTTGTTTTTTGGCTCAGCTCTCTCTTCACCACAACGGACCGGTACAGCGCCCGCTTCGCAGCAGACGCTGCACCAATCCGCTGCACCAATCCGCCTGTCGATCTCCTGCTCCATCTTCCCCTCATTCGTGAACAAGACCCCAAGATACTTGAACTCCTCCACTAGGGGCAGCACATCCTCCCCAACCCGGAGAAGGCACTCTACCCTTTTCCGGTTCAAGACCATGGTCTCGGATTTGGAGGCACTGATTTTCATCCCGGCCGCTTCGCACTCGACTGCGAACCGCTCCAGTGAGAGCTGTAGATCACGCCCTGATGAAGCCAATAGGACCACGTCATCCGCGAATAGCAGAGACGCAATCCTAAGGCCACCAAAACGGATCCCCTCAACACCTTGGCTGTCCATAAAAGTTATGAACAGAATCGGTGACAAAGGGCAACCTTGGCGGAGTCCAACTCTCACCGGAAACGAGTCCGACTTACTGCCGGCAATGCGGACCAGACTCTGGCACCGGTCGTACAGAGACCTGACAGCCCTTATTAAAAGGCCCGGTACTCCATACTCCCGGAGTACCCCCCACAGGATCCCTCGGGGGACACGGTTGAATGCCTTCTCCAGATCCACAAAGCACATGTAGACTGGTTGGGCAAATTCCCATGCACCCTCCAGAATCCTGATGAGGGTATAGAGCTGGTCCAGTGTTCCACGGCCAGGACGAAAACCACACTGATCTTCTTGAATCCGAGATTCGACTATCCGACGGACCCTCCTTTCCAGAACCCCTGAATAGACCTTACCAGGCAGGCTTAAGAGTGTGATTCCTCTGTAGTTGGAACACACCCTCCGGTCCCTCTTTTTAAATAGGGGAACCACCACCCCAGTCTGCCAATCCAGGGGAACTGTCCCCGATGTCCACGCAATGCTGCAGAGCCGCGGTAACCAACACAGACCCACAACATCCAGAGCCTTAAGGTACTCAGGGCGAATCTCATCCACCCCCGGGGCCTTGCCACCGAGGAGCTTTTTAACAACCTCAGCAACCTCAGCACCAGAGATGGGAGATCCCGACCCAGAGTCCTCAGGCTCTGCTTCCACAATGGAAGACGTGTTGGTGGGATTAAGGAGGTCTTCGAAGTATTCCGCCCACCGAAACACGACGTCCCGAGTCGAGGTCAGCAGCACACCACCCCCACTGTAAACAGTGTTGGTACTGCACTGCTTCCCCCTCCTGAGACGCCGGATAGTGGACCAGAATCGCTTCGAAGCCGTACAGAAGTCTTTCTCCATGGCCTCTCCGAACTCTTCCCACGCCCGAGTTTTTGCCTCGGCGACCAGCCGAGCCGCCTGCCGCTTCGACTGCCGGTACACATCAGCTGCTTCCGGAGTCCCACAGGCCAAAAAAGCCCGGTAGGACTCCTTCTTCAGCTTGACGGCTTCCCTCACCGCTGGTGTCCACCAGCGGGTTCGAGGGTTGCCGCCGCGACCTGCACCAACAACCTTGCGGCCACAGCTCCGACTATCTGCCTCAACAATAGAGGCGCGGAACATGGTCCATTCAGACTCAATGTCCCCCGCCTCCCTCGGGACGTGTTTAAAGTTCTCCCGTAGGTGGGAGTTAAAGCTCCGTCTCACAGGGGACTGTGACGTTCCCAGCAAACCCTCACAGTACGTTTGGGCCTGCCCGGTCGGACCGGCTTCCTCCCCCGCCTTCGGAGCCAACTCACCACCAGGCAGTGGTCGGTGGAGAGCTCCGCCCCTCTCTTCACTCGAGTTTCCAAGACATCTGGCCGCAGGTCAGATGAAATGACAACAAAGTCGATCATTGAACTGCGACCTAGGGTGTCCTGGTGCCAAGAACACATACAGACACCCTTATGCTTGAACATGGTGTTTGTGATGGACAATCCATGACGAGCACAGAAGTCCAACAACAAAGCACCACTCGAGTTTAGATCAGGTGGGCCATTCCTCCCAACCACGCCCCTCCAGGTCCCACTGTCATTGCCCACGTGAGCGTTGAAGTCCCCCAGCGAAACGAGGGAGTCCCCAGGAGGGGCACTCTCCAGTACCCCTTCCAAGGACTCCAAAAAGGGTGGGTAATTCGAACTGCTGTTTGGCGCATAAGCGCAAACAACAGTCAGAACCCGTCCCCCCACACGAATGCAGAGGGAGGCCACCCTCTCGTTCACCGGGGAAAACCCCAACGTGCAGACACCGAGATGGGGGGCAACAAGTATGCCCACCCCAGCTTGGCGCATCTCATCAGGGGCAACTCCAGAGTGGAAGATTGTCCAGCCCCTCTCAAGGAGACTGGTTCCAGAGCCAGAGCGGTGCGTCGAGGTGAGTCCGACTATCTCTAGTCGGAACCTCTCAACCTCGCGCACAAGCTCAGGCTCCTTCCCCACCAGAGAGGTGACATTCCACGTCCCAACCATGTTGTCTCATTAAATTTGTCTCATTATTTTTATTCTGTTTCACTTTTTTAACCATGTGAAGCAGGTAAAACACCAGGAAATTACCGCAACAAAATTATTGTAGTAGATTATGTTTATAATGACCAAATACAATCAATCAGTTCCTCAATTTGTGTTTTTATTGGTACTTTTTGAAGTACTTGGTATTTTTTTTATTCTACTTTTTGTAGTTTTTTGATCTACTTCCTATACTTCCAGTAAATCAATCTTGGTAAAAAACACAGAAAATACTGTAAGGGGGGAAACTCAAAGCCAGTTTATTATGTTTAGGACATTTCTGGCTTAAATCAAACTTCAAAACTTGTTAGGATTATTTTATTGTCAAAGCATTATTCAAAGAATCTTCATGAAGCATCAGTGGTAGTGACCACTTTCAGCCAGGCATCTGCACCAACAGTTGTTTTACATGTAACAGGAACATCTGATAAAGTCAAAAGGTTTATTCCTCAAACAGCATAAACCTTTTATTTAAAGGGGGTAATGACTATCTCTACAGGTCATTGGGTAAGAGAGGCGAGTCCACCCTGGACAGGTCACCAGTCCATCACAGGACAACAAAAGACACACAGCTGCTCCTACCAGCAGATAGCTACACCTACAGGAGTGAAGCATGGCCCAAAACATCAGGGCTTGATCATTGCATTTTCTCTGCTGATGTAAAATTACTCTGGATGTCCTCTAACCCAGCTTTCTGAAACGGGGCCTGCCGTCTCACAAATGGAGGCTAAGGGTGCACAGAGTGCCTCGTAAATGAAAAAAAAGAAAGTTGTTTTAATTAAAAGGTAAATAAACTGAATTTAATATATAATATTTAATAATAATATAAAAAAAAACACATCATCCTTGATAAATTTCATTTAGTCCTGCATAGTGAATTTTTTATTGTAATAACATTTTAAAAAAGGCAGGGTGTTGTTTTCTATCGTTTTCCCTGGTTTAAATGTATGTCTATGTTTACTATTTTGTAATGCATCATAGCACTTTAAACTCTAGATGTTTTGTGAGATTTCTGATAACATTTGGCCCTAGAATCCAGGCAAATGTGCCCTTTATTACTGTCAGCACCTGCCCCTTTAGCTGTCTCTGCACAGCCCTGCCAATAGGGGTCAGTGTCGCTACATGGTTAATGGATCTCTCAAGGAAATAGATCAAAAATGATGAGACGTGTGTAGAAAAAGGGTGTGTTTGATTGCTGGGTAGCGACTATGGAAGGAATGAAGTGATTCTAGTTTGACTGGGAAGACTGAAGGAGCTTCATAACCACAGGAGACGGTTTAGACCCAGGAGATAAAAATGTTTTAGACTTATTTACCAGGAAACAACCAGAAAATAGGATTTTTAAAACTTTTAAAACCTAGATTTCTCTTTAGTACAGTTGCCAAACTTACACAGAGTCATACCTCTGTTGATCCATCCATTCCCTTAGCAGTAATGATTTTATGTGATTCTTCATAAATAAAATTGATTCCATTAAAAATAAAATAATTGGCATCTTCCCAAACATGATTACCTCGTCTTCAGTAAGTGAGGCAGCGTTGGAGGAATCTTTAGAACCTGCGCAGTGTCTGAACTGTTTAGAAGCAGTAGAGCTTTCTGAGCTATCTAAAAATTTAGCCTCATCTAAACCTTCTACCTGTATGTTAGACCCAATCCCAACCAAGTTGTTTAAGGACATATTCCCTTTGATCAGTGGCCCTATTTTAGACATGATTAATCTATCCTTAGTAAATGGATATGTATCACAGGTTTTTAAAGTAGCTGTTATTAAACCTTTACTTACGAAACCATCTCTTGATCAAGATGAGTTAGTAAATTACAGACCTATGTCTAATCTTCTTTTCTTATCTAAAATTCTTGAGAAAGTAGTTCCTAATCAACTTTGTGGACATTTACAAAGTAATGACCTACTTGAGGAGTTTCAGTCAGGCTTCAGAGCTCATCATAGTACTGAAACAGCTCTGGTGAAGGTCACTAAAGATATTCTCATGGCCTCAGATAATGGACTTGTGTCTATTCTTGTCCTGTTAGATCTCTGTGCTGCATTTGATACAGTTGATCACAATATTCTCCTACAAAGACTTGAGCATACTGTAGGGATTAAGGGGAAAGCATTAGGCTGGTTTAAGTCTTATCTGTCAGATTCCAGTTTGTCCATGTTAATAATAAATCTTCCTCAAACTCTAGGGTCACGTGTGGAGTAGAACAGGGTTCAGTCCTTGGACCAATTCTATTTACTATATATATGCTTCCGATTGGCAAAATTATCAGGCAACATGGGATTAATTTGCACTGTTATGCTGATAACACTCAGCTATATTTATCCATAAATCCTGATGAATCCAATCAGTTACTTCGACTGCAGTCATGTCTTGATGACATCAAAAGCTGGATGACTTAAAATTTTCTGCATTTAAATTCTGACAAGACAGAAGTTGTAATCTTTGGACCAGAGTCCTCAAAAAATAAACTTCTTAACCAATCACTTAATCTGGATGGCATTAACTTGGCGTCTGGTAATAAAGTTAAAAATCTTGGTGTTGTTTTCGACCAAGACATGTCATTTAAATCCCATATTAAACAGGTTTCCAGAGTTTCCTTTTTTCACCTCAGGAATATCGCCAAAATTAGAAACATTATGTCCCGGGGTGATGCTGAAAAACTAGTCCATGCATTTGTTACTTCAAGGCTGGACTATTGTAATTCTTTACTATCAGGAAGTCCACAAAATGCAGTTCAAAGTCTTCAGCTGATCCAAAATGCTGCAGCAAGAGTTCTGATGAAAATCAACAAGAGGGATCATATTTCTCCAATTTTAGCTTCCCTTCATTGGCTTCCTGTTAAATCAAGAATAGAATTTAAAATTCTTCTTCTAACGTATAAAGCCCCTAATAATCAAGCTCCATCATATATCAGAGCTCTGATTACCCCGTATGTTCCTAACAGAGCACTTCGCTCTCAGACTGCAGGTCTGCTTGTGGTTCCTAGAGTCTCTAAAAGTAGAATGGGAGGCAGATCCTTTAGCTATCAGGCTCCTCTCCTGTGGAACCAACTCCCAGTTTTGGTCCGTGAGGCAGACACCCTGTCTACTTTTAAGACTAATCTTAAAACTTTCCTTTTTGACAAAGCTTATAACTAGAGTGGCTCATGTTACTCTGAGCTACCTTTATAGTTTTACTGCTAGGCTACTGGAGGACATCAGGATCTAATTTTCTTACTCTATAGAGTTCTACTGTTCTTCAATTATGCATTGTGTGTTGTCATTTCTGATTTAACTTTCTGTTCTCTCTCTTTTTCTTCATAGTAGGTACACCTGGTCTGGCGTTCTGTTAACTGTGACATCATCCAGAGAAGACGGCTCACCCGCTACTACCATCTAATGTAGAACAGATTACTAGATCAATGTGTGCTTCTGTGCTTTTTTGTCTCTCTTGTTGTGTCTGTTCTGTCTTCTGTAACCCCAGTCGGTCAAGGCAGATGACCGTTCATACTGAGCCTGGTTCTGGTTCTGCCAGAGGTTTTCCTTTCCGTTAATGGGGAGTTTTTCTTCCCACTGTCGCTTCATGCTTGCTCAGTATGAGGGATTGCTGCAAAGCCATGTACAATTTAGACGACTCTCCCTGTAGCTCTACGGTTCCCCAGGAGTGAATGCTGCTTGTCAGGACTTTGAAGCAATCAACTGGTTCCCTTATATAGGACATTTTTGACCAATCTGTATAATATGATTGAATTTGACTTTGTAAAGTGCCTTGAGATGACATGTTTCATGAATTGGCGCTATATCAATAAAATTGAATTGAATAGCCTCACAGAGGGGAAATGTGTCTCTGTGTTTAACCGTCTCTTAGGGAACTTAGGGAGTTTTCAACTGCCAACTTTTGGGGATTCTCCAAGACACAGATGTCCGACTCTCTAACCACCAGACTACCACTCCCACGGAACAACAGCGAGCTAATTGTGGTTAAATTAGGGCTGTCAAACTATAAATATTGTAAATGCGATTAATCGCATAATGTCAATGGTTGACTCAAAATTAATCGCAAATTTATTGCATATTTTATACTTTTATTTCTGAAAGTGTTTGGGCATTTTAATATGAAATATTGCAATAAATGGCACTAATAAAATAGCTACGTTCATACAGTTTTTTGAAAGCCTGGAAAAAGGTTTTTAAATTTCCAGGTCATTCCAGAGTCTTACACTTTGCTTCCACTGGGCAGGAGCTTAATACCCTTGAAAGAGAACTGTTTAGCACAAATTCGGCAATGTGATTCAGCCTTAGTTTGTCAAATACAGAGACAACAAATTTATAAACATTAAAGTATGGTTTAGGGTTTGGGTTTCTGCAACGTTATCAGCGTGTAAAAACTCATCTCCAGAACCAATCTCTGATCTGCACCACGTAATCTACTTTCAGCAGTTATCACCGGTTATTGCAGCCGTAAACTGCAGAAAATACAGGCAGTGTTGCTCTGTCTGCCTTTACTACCTATGGGATATTTCAGCTGGTTATACTCAAAGTATCTTTAGTGCAAGCAGGTCTCTATAATTCCTGCTTATCGTCACATATTTTACAGCCAAATATAATAATAATAATAATAATAATAATAATAATAATAATAATAATAATAATAATATTCATAATTGAACTTTATTGATCTTACAATGGAGAATTTCACTTCTGCATCTTAACCCATCTCCTTGGGGAGCAGTGGGCTGCCATGTGCGGCGCCTGGGGAGCAATCTGGGGTTAAGGGTCTTGCTCAGGGACCCAGAGTGCTGGCAGTGGGGATTGAACCGAGTACTTGCATCCTTCTCTGAGTGCAAGCGCGCTGCTCTAACCACTAGGCCACCACTCCACCACATATATTGAAATATGCAATTTCACTATCAGAAACAAATGCAAAGAAAACACAACCCGCCACTCACAAAATTTATAAACGAATTTAGAAAAAGGAAGTCCAAAGTCGCATGAAAGCGGACTTGGCAGTAGTGAGCGTGGGTTGGTTTTGCTACAGTCTCTAGCATTCTTAGAACTGCGGAAAGCACAGAGGGAAAAAGAAACACAGTCTGGAGATCGCTGCAGGGAAAAAACATTAGGGAACGGTGTGTGTGTTTAGACACGCGATTAATGGGCATCAAAAAAATTGTCGGCGTTATGGTCTGATAAAGTTAACGCGTTAATAACTCGTTAAAGCTGACAGCCCTAGCTTAAATATATTGCTTCCTGTTATTCATCAGCAGTTATTGTTTACTAAGGGTGGCAATAATTCACCAGTAGGGGTCAGTGTTGCTCTCAGGGAACTAGATCAAAATGATGAGATCTCTGTTTAAAAGACAGACCTGTATGAGTGCTGCATAGTGACTGTGAATCTAAAAGGAGCTGTTTTAGGGTTTAAAGGTCTTTAATTAAATGTTGTGGCACCAACAGTCCAGTTTAACTTCATTTTCTCCATCAGAACATGTTCCTTAATGTTATTTATGTAATTAATATGTAGAGAAATATAACCTGACAGCATCAAGTCTGTTCTAAAGTTAATGCTCCCCATGACAATAGAACCAATATAACTTGGTTACCCCCCCCCCCCCCCCCCCTCCTCCAATCACTGAAAAGAGGTGAGTTCACTCTAAACTTCTCTCTAGTCCTCTCGGTGTGACCCTGCTCTCCAGCAGAGCCGGAGGAACCCACGCTGCCTCTGAAAATAACAATCTGATCCTGAAACTCTCCAAGAGGGGAACCTGAGAGGTTCATGACTGATAGGAGCTGCAGGAACTGGAGCTTTGGTGACCAATAATTATATTTAATCAGATATTATATGAGGAGAAACAGGCCCAGATGTCAGGAACATAGAAACATTTCAGACTGACTCAGTTTCTACAGTTACAGCAGTTAGATTCAGCTCACCTCTCTGAGGATGGAGGTCCAGGAGATTTGAAGTCAATGATCATATCCCTTGAGTCGTCGCTCTTAAAGGACACACAGCTGGGTACTGGTTTTTGTTGTGGTTCAGTTTTATGATGGATCCTGAGAGAAAAACTCAGATTAAAACACCTTCTGTAGAGTTTTGCTTTAAAGAGAATTTCTAACATGACTGATTGTAACATCAAGAGCAGTGAGACCCAACAGAAGCAGACAGATCATTAACTTGATGTTCTAACTGGTTCCATCAGAACCGATCCAATCCTCCACCATGTTCCTGATCATTGATCCTCCTGAATAATGTCCAGCCTGGTCTAAAGAGCAGAAAGAGCTGTTTCTGAGACAATCCTTCAACCTCATCCTTTAGTTTCTGTTTGTTCTCAGACATTTTATCTGTCTCCAGAATTTACATTTGATTACATTTCAGGCTGTTTTTCATGGTAATGAAAGGATAAATAACATTATAATCATCTTTATTTAACTCCTCCCAGCAGCTGGTCTCTAACATGTGTCTCTGTCTGTGGATGTGAATTCAGCAGCATGGATCAGCCTGAGGACAGAGAGGAGGGAGTCCCTCCCTCTAAAACCAGTCTGACTAGAAAGACTGAAGGAGCTGCAGAACCACAGACGACGGTTTAGATCCAGGAGATAAAAATGTTTTAGACTTATTTACCAGGAAACAACCAGAAAGTAGGATTTTTGATTCAAGTACTTAATTAATTCCGATTGAGAAAATGTAATTATTTCTCCAGTAGATTAGTCTTCAGATAAATAACTATTTCCCTTTATAGTCCCACAGAGGGGGAATGTGTCTCTGTGTTTAACTGTCTCTTAGAGAACAGTGAGCTCCTGACACTGAGTGACACACAGGGAGAAATCTGTGGTTAAGGGTGTTGCTCAAGGACTCAGAGTTTCCAACTGTCAACTATTGGAGCTTTTTCAAGACACAGATGCCCGGCTCTCTATCCACCAGACCACTACTCCAAAGGAACAACAACGAGGTGATTGTGGTTAAATACGTATGTTGCTTCCTGTTATTCATCAGCAGAAAATGTTTACTAATGGTGGCAATAATTCACCAGTAGGGGTCAGTGTTGCTGCATGAATGATGGTTAATGGATCTCTCAGGAAAATAGATCAAAATGTCGCGGCCTCCATACACAGGGATCCAGACGACAATTTATGTTTTTATTTTCTTATTGATTAAAGATAAGTTCATTAAATAACCACGAACGTATTAGTTTTAGTTATAGCTAATGGTCCCCTGATTTTTCCTTGTTGACCGGACTTCTCCTTTAAAAGACAGACATCTATAAGTGCTGGATACTGACTGTGACTCTAGAAGGAGCTGTTTTAGGGTTTAAAGATCTTTAATTAAATGTTGTGGCACCAACAATCCAGTTTAACTTCATTTTCTCCATCAGAACATGTTCCTTAATGTTATTTATGTAATTAATATGTAGAGAAATATAACTTGACAGCATCAAGTCTGTTCTAAAGTTAATGCTCCCCATGACAATAGAACCAATATAACTTGGTTACCCCGGCTGTTCTCTGTCTGAAAGTCAGACAACTGCTGCCTTGTAACGCATGAGGTGGATGGATGGAGACTTCAGAGACAAAACTTAACAGCTTTCACTGTTAAAACGAGAGAAAGCCTTGATAAATCCACAGATCTGATACAGTCTGGTTATAGAAAGCTGGAGAGTCCTTTTTTTTCCATTCAGGCGTGGTTCATGGTTTGTAAATAATAAAGTTTTATTTCTGTTTGACCCTCTCTGTTCATAGAGGTCCTTAATATTAATGTCATCACTCTTCAGTTTTTCTGTACTTCCTCAGAGAAAACCTTCCATTTGTCCTCTCCTCTCCTCCAATCACTGAAAAGAGGTGAGTTCACTCTAAACGTCTCTCTAGTCCAATTGGTGTGACCCTGCTCTCCAGCAGAGCCGGAGGAACCAACGCTGGCTCTGAAACAAAAACTGCTCCTGAAACACTCCAAGCGGGGAACCTGAGTGGTTACTGACTGATAGGAGCTGCAGGAACTGGAGCTTTGGTGACCAATAATTATATTTTATCAGATATTATATGAGGAGAAACAGGCCCAGATGTCAGGAACATAGAAACATTTCAGACTGACTCAGTTTCTACAGTTACAGCAGTTAGATTCAGCTCACCTCTCTGAGGATGCAGGTCCTGAAGATTTTAAGTCAATGAGACAATCCTTTGAGTCGCTGCTCTTTAAGGACACACAGCTGGGTTCTGGTTCTGGTTCTGGTTCATGATGGATCCTGAGAGAAAAACTCAGATTAAAACACCTTCTGTTGAGTTTTACTTTAAAGAGAATTTATAACATGACTGATTGTAACATCAAGAGCAGTGAAACACAACAGAAGCAGACAGATCATTAACTTGATGTTCTAACTGGTTCCATCAGAACCGATCCAATCTTCCACCATGTTCCTGATCATTGATCCTCCTGAATAATGTCCAGCCTGGTCTAAAGAGCAGAAATAGCTGTTTCTGAGACAATCCTGATGGTTAGAAATGACTGAGAGGACAGTTTGGTGATGTTAGTGTTGAGCTCTGACATGGAGGAGAATCCTGAGTCCTTTTCACTCGGACCATCAAGGAGGTTCTGATGGAGCTTCATTCAGGACAGGTTTCTACCTGTGGTCCCTGAACCTGTTTAGTCAGAACTCTGGCTAATCTCTCCTGGGCTGCTGGTTCTGACTGTTTCCACTGAAGCAAAGAGGACCAGCAGCAGCTTCAGGACCACTTGGTCTCTTCTGGCCTGATATAGTGAGAACGCTGTGTGAAAAGGGCCCTGGACACTTAGAGATGCTGATCTCACCTCTGAGCGTGGCTCTGGCTCTCAGCTTCCCCACACAGAGTGCTTTTAGAGGGAGGGACTCCCTCCTCTCTGTCCTCAGGCTGATCCATGCTGCTGAATTCACATCCACACACAGAGACACATGTTAGAGCTCAGCTGCTGGGAGGAGATTAATGAAGAAGATTATAATGTTATTACTCCTGTCATTACCATGAAAAACACCCTGAAATTTAATCAAATGTAAACAATCAGAAAATGTCTAAGAACAAAGAGAAACTAAATGCTGATGTTGAAGGAATGAAGTGATTCCAGTTTGACTGGAAAGACTGAAGGAGCTGCAGAACCACAGAGGACGGTTTAGATCCAGGAGATAAAAATGTTTTTGACTTATTTACCAGGAAACAACTAGACAATATTATATATTTAATTTAGAATATTTTGACCTAGTACATAAATAAATAATATTCAGACACATTAATATTTTTTCCTATAGATTAATCTTAAAATAAACAAATATTTCCCTTTATTTTCCCACAGAGGGGAAATGTTTCTCTGTGTTTAACCGTCTCTTAGTGAACAGTGAGCTCCAGACACTGAGTGACACACAGGGAGAAATCTGTGGTGATGAATTTCAATTCTAGTCCATAAATAATTCAGATTCAGACACATTAATTAGTTTTCCTGTAGATTAGTCTTCAAACAGCAGAGATAAAACTTTGAGCTGAAATCAGTAGTAAACATGTTCTCCAAACATCAGAGAGCAGAAACAACCAGGAAAGTTCTTCAAGACAAAATCATTGTAGGAAACAAAGAAAACTTAAATAAAGGTTAAATAAATAAATAAAATAAACTTACAGTTTGTTCAAACGCTCCAAAGGGCTGAAGAGGAAGATCTGAACAGACTGAGACACAGGTGAGCTGCTACCAGGAAGGAGGCGGAGCTTCACCTGTGATGACAGGTAGGAGGGGTTAGTAGGAGGAATGCAGGTATGACTTCTTCTAACTGGTTCTATCAGATTCTGCTGAAGAACCCGGGGCTTCTCAGAAATCAGGTTCTGTAAAAACTCAGTTTAACTCTCTGCTAACCCTGAAGATCAGAGAAACTCTGGTTTCTCTGCTCTATTTCCTCTGTTAAACTTCAATATTTAAGTTTTATCTGAATCTACTGTATTATCAAATATTGTGCAATAATTTTTTTTTATCTTTGCCTTTCTGCAAAGTTCTTTCTCTGTTGCTTTAGAATTTAACTTTAAACTGACTTGTTATTCATCACTAATCTAGTGTGTAACGCTGTGTTTTTACCAGACGTGTCTGAATTGCCCCGTTGTTGAACAGTGAAGGTATGTCTTATCACCATGGCAACAGACTGTGTAGACAACCTGCTCCCTGCAGGATCTCTGTGAGGAACTCTGACGTTCTCCTGCCCAGCCTAGAACATCAGTCTGGATGTTCTCCTGATTAATAAACTCCTAACAACCAGATTCATCTCTTATCTCATTGATGTTTTTCTGACCCAGACGTGATGAGCTGTTATCTCCACTTATAGACATTCTATCAGAAAAGCTTTAACTCATTTTAACATGTTCTGATTCACAGACATCATCACCAGTGGACCTGAGGTCATGAGTGCAGGTTTTCTGCCTCGTTCTGTTTTTTAATGTTGTTTCCCTCATCAGTGATGCAGAAATCTTCATGGCTACAGAGAGCTGAGCAGAGAAATGAAGTGAAACACATTTCATCCATCATGACGTGTTTCTGGAGTTAGGAAGTTATATTTCTCTGATATTAGCATAAAACACTCCTCTAGTCTCCTCCCAGAGCTGTGAGCTGTGAGCTGGGCAGTAACAGTCATTTTACTGCTTAGTTCTGGGCGCCTACTCCCTTTTCTCTCTGTAGTAATCCAGTATGAGTTAGACCTCATCGTGTTGTTTTCAGAGGAAAGGAAATAAGGTCTGAATGGACCATGTTCCACGCCTCTATTGTTGAGGCGGCTAGTCAGAGCTCTGGTTGTTGGTGCATGTCGCAGCAGCAACCCTCGAACACGCTGGTGGACACCAGCAGTGAGGGAAGCTGTCAAGCTGGAGAAGGAGTCCTATGGGGCTTTATTGGCCTGTGAGACTCCAGAAGAAGCTGATGTGTACCGGCTGTCGAAGCGGAAGGCGGCTCTGCTGGTCGCTGAGGCCAGTGACCTAACCCATAAAAACATTAATGATGCCAAGGACTTTATTTCCTATTGTTGACAGGCTGACCAACCCCTCCTGAATGAGACCAGCACCATGTTATCATCATTCTTAGGTGTTTGGTTATTTATTAGTGTTTAAGTTCCTTGGATTGTGCATATTTTCAGTTAGTGTGTTCCACCCCTTCTATTTGCCTTCCAGCTGCTTGTATTTCTGTTGATTATCTCACACCTGTTTCTTGTCCAGTTTGATTATGGCATATTTAAGTTCCTGGTTTCTGTTCAGTCTTTGCTGGATCCTTAGTTTATAGTCACCCTCTGTTAACCATAGTTGTCCCTAGTGAAACTTTTTGTAACCTTACCTGAAGTTCCATCATAAAAGTCACTTACCTACCTTTTGCGCTGCCTTTGCTGCACCGTGGGTCCTCACCACCTTCAAATCACGACACGTTTCTCCACCTCTGAGAACATGCAGGTTCCTCCTGAGCCTCCAGGATTATTACAGCGTTTAAACAAGTTTTATTTTACATGGCTTGTACAACTCTTTATTGATGATATCGATAGATCATTCACTCCCTGACAGGGGTAAACTATGTTAGTAGCCACAGCTGCCCTGGGGCAGACTGATAGTGGTGAGGCTTCCATTGATCAGCACCTCCAGATCCTCTGACCACCAGCAGGCAATGCCACTGACACACACAACAACTGAGAAGGTTGGGGATCGAACCGGCAACCTACCAGTTACAGGATGAAGTCCGTAACTCTATTACCACTGTCACTGGAGTTATGGATTTTTATACTTTTACAACGTTTTAACCACTATCCCAAAGTGCTTCACACTACAGTCATTCCCACCCTGACGGTGGTGAGCTGTGGTTGTAGCCACAGCTGCCCTGGGGTGAGGCTGTCATATATCAGGTGTCGGTGGGTGAAGTGTTTTGCCCAAGGGCACAACAGCTGATGCCTGAGCTCAAACATAAAGTTCTACAGCATCTCCTCCCTTTATGCTGATGATACGTTACTTATCTTCATGTCTCTAGATGACTATGGTCTACTACACTCATTGAGTCAGTTGTCCATAATGTCAATGAGTGGACGGGTCAGAATCTCCAGCAGCTTAATGCAGATAAGATAGAAACCATTGCCTGTGGTCCCAGAGATGTGAGGACTGAGATCAGTGCTTAACTATTTATTATATTATTCTTTTAACTAGACCAAATGGGGCTAAGGACCACAGAGCAGCCAATGAACCTGGCTGTATGTTTGGACTCTGATTTAAAGTTTGACAGCAACATAAAATCTGCTACTAAATCAGTTTAATATCACCGGAAATGATTGAAAGAACAAATGTTTTCCTGTCTAAACAGGAAACAGAACAACCGCTTCCTGTCTTTATTCTCAGCAGGTCAGAACTTTACTGGTTTCTGGAGAAAAAACAACAAGCAGGCATCTGCAGCTCATCCAGAATGCTGCTGCCAGAGTCCTGACCAGAACCAGGAACATGGATCAGAACCAGTTCTGACATCACTGCACTGGCTCCCTGTTTGTCATAGAATATATTTATAGGTTCTGCTGTTGGTCCATGAAGCTCTAGATGGTCTCAGAGCTGCTGGTAGGAACCTTGTGGACCCTTCAGGTCCTCAGAGACCTGCTGACTGAGTGTTTCCAGAACCAGAACCAAACCAGGTGAGGCAGTATTTAGTTTCTAACATCCTCTGATCTGAATCAAACTGAAAACCTGAGATGTTCAAAACCTGTTGGTTCCTTTAAATCAGGACTGAAAACAGTTCTGCTCACAGAAGCTTTGGATTTAATCCTCCTGATCACTGATAAATGGTTGAGGTGGAGATTTCAGAATATATTATAATTTAACTTTTCTTTTTCTATCAGTATTAATGTTTTAAAGTTTCTCCTTTGGTTTAGTGTGCAGATCTGTGGATCAGCTGATGATGAATCCTGCCTCACCTTGAACACATGAACCTTCTCATGACTCCAGTGTGAACAAACTGCTGCTGTTTAAATGTGTTCAGGGTTATTCTGCTGATCCAGGTTCTGTTCTGATGGAACCAGTACCTGAACCAACTGGACTCTTCATCAGTGAGGCTTTGTCTGCATGTTTCTGCCATCATGGAGCAGGTTGTCTTTCTCAGTGTAGGGCTGCATGTAATCGCTGCTACTTTGGCTCATGGTGGCTCCTCGCTCTGCTGCTCTGCTTCATCCAAACCAGAAAAACAGGAAATCTTCTGGAAGTTGTTTCTATTTCTGTTGATTCTGGTTCTGCAGCTGAAAGTCAGCTCAGCGCTGAAGGCGTGTCAGTGGTGGGATTTGTTAACATGAGACTTTTAGTTACTGCTGGATAAACAATAAAATGGATTTAACTCATTAAATCTTAAGAAAACTGATCGAATAAAATTACACTTGGATTTTTCCACATCTATCAGAGTCTCTATTTAATGAGACCAGAATAAAATTAATTTAATAGATAAATTATAAAAACTGCTGTTTATTGGAGAAAATGTTGAGGTCATGAGGAAGTTCAAGAGCTGAGCTTCATCACCTAAAGGAGAAAGACCCTCAGCTCTAGAGAGCAGAACCGGTCCTGTCTCTAATAATTGTCTTGATAACAAACATTTTAATGAAAGTTATCCTCTGCATCTAACCATCCCTCAGGGAGCAGTGGGTGGAGCCCAGGAAGCTTTCTGGGACTTTGTGTCGTCCTCAGGTTCTGGAAAAGCCTGTGGGCTGCAGCTGTTCTTCTTGTAAAATCTACTCATCCACCTCATCGTTTGCTGCGTCAAATGTTTCTTTGAAACAAAGTAACTAGCCAGACATGGTGTACATTGTGTAACACAAAATCAGAAGAGAACCTTCTTGTTGCATAAAATTGACGACATGCGCTTGTGGCTGCTCAGTAATAAGGCACGATGCCAGATGCTGTGATGCCCCAAAGCATCGCGTAAACCCCCCCCCAAAGACGTTCACTTTGCCTCCAGGAGAGATTGACCAGTATGGAGACCTACATGCAGGGATGGGTAGTATTTCTGATACAAGTATTTGAAATACGTATTTCAAATACAAAATAGTATTTTGTAATTTGTATTTTATTGAGATGATGAAAATGCCTTTGTATTTTGTATCAAAATAGTTCAGTGTTGTGTATTTTTGTATTTTCAAAATACTGTAAAATACTTTCTGTGAGACACAGTATGTGATGACATCTAACTATCTATAAAGCATGAAAAAGTGTCTGTGGCACCTTTGCAATCAAGTCCCTGTGATACCACTCTCGGCCACTAGGGAATGTTGGCGCTGTTTCACACTTGCTATGGGCACATTGCTAGATCAACACAAAACGCAGGTGCTGCATATTAGATTGAGTCAGGTATCTTGTACTTGGTGCTTTGTTAGGACCAGTCAAGGAATTTGTTTCAAAGCAAGGTGAGCAACCAAATGTACCTAGTTTATTTCAGTAACTCATTTATTCTCAACCATGAATCAATCTTTTTATCGCATGTTCCTGTTCAGTGTAACGTTCAGTGTTTGTAAGGCTAGGGTATTTAACTTTTGAACGTTAGCTGCTAACTAACTCTCTGTGTTAGTTTCACTGTTGTTGATTTCACCAGTGAACATTCAAAGAATCACGTTTTTAAAGTTATTGTTATGTTACACGATTTCCTTTAGTTTCATGTAATTAGCCTATAGCCTACATAGGACTGTTGTATCTCATTGTCAATATGTATGCTGCTGCAGCACCACAGGTGACCTTCTCCGCCTCTTTAGTAGGCTAGTTTTGGCTCATACTAGTGTTGGCTGTTTTAATGTTCTACTGTTGACTGTATGTAGCCTACACAATATCAGTGTTGGGAGTAATGCAGTAAAAAAAGTAATTTAATTAGGCTACAGTAATGTATTACTTTTTGCAGTAATGCAGTAATGTAAGGCATTACCAATACAATTTAAGTAATATTTTACTCGGTACAATTCTCAGTAACTGAAGATACTTTGCTTTTTAATCCAAAATTGAGAAATGTTTAATTGGCACCAGAGAAGATTATCCAAGAATTTAAAAAAGTCATCTATACTGGTCCTGGGATCTGATTGCCCTGTTTAAATGACTGTAGAAAGGGAATTTGAGTTATCTCTGCCATTCATGCAACAGATCTAACATGCTTAGGCTATACTTCTCATTTCAAGCAGTGAGAATAACTAAAATGTTGCTTTTACGGACAAAGATCTTAGCCATTATTCTCAAACTATTTACATTAAGTCTACACAACTGTAAGTGGAAGAAAAGGCAACCAGCAATGATGAGAACTATTTAAAGTCAACATACAAATTCACTATGGCTATATTTTAGTAGATTTAGTTGTGAGTGACCTTTGGCCGTTGGGGCCTACATTGTCCCATGAGCCATAACTGTAACCATTATATTGTTCTTTTGTTAGCTTTAAGCCTAGCTCAGTCATTATGCCATACCACATCACCTCCTGCCGTGTAATGAGCTGCATTGAACACATGAAGAAATCCATATTTCCTGTTATTTTGGTGAAAGTAATGTAAATCCAGTGTAATGCCTTACAATTCAAAGACAGTAATATTGTAATGTAACAAATTATGGTTGAATCTGGGCAAGTAGAGGGCAGAACATGAGAACTAGAGCGCTTCTTTTGATCCACAGTTTAGACAAGGTAAGGTTACACAGCACAAGGCTTACAAGTTGAGTTCACAAGCTTAGATCGCAACACTTGCAATTTTTCTTTCCTTTTTATATTTTACAGTATTAATGTAACAACCAGATTTTTATTTTTTTTACTTTTTTTGGTATTTACATTGATCATGGTTATGCACTGTGGTAGTTATGGTGTTAAATCACTTAAAATGTTAAAATGCTTACCAGTTTAAATGTCTAAATAAAACATCCATTTTAGTCCGTGGGCCAGAATCTGTAGGCAAGGCAAGGCAAGGCAAATTTATTTATATAGCACAATTCAGTACAGAGACAATGCAAAGTGCTTTACATGATTAAAATATAGGAATAAAAGCAAGTAGGGATAGAATGTAGAAACAAAAAAAGAACATTAAAACCAGTAAAACAGTTTAACTGGAACATTCAAAGGCAATTTTAAACAAATGTGTTTTTAATCTCGATTTAAAGGAACTCAGGCTTTCAGCACTTTTACAGTTTTCTGGAAGTTTGTTCCAGATCAGTGGAGCATAGGAACTAAATGCTGCTTCTCCGTGTTTGGTCTGTATTCTAGGTATGCACAGAGCCGGACAGTAACGGAGTACATTTACTTAAGTACAATTTTGAGGGATCTGTACTTTACTCGAGTATAATTTTTGGGGAGTACTCATGACTTTACTCAAGTACATCTGAGAGGTAAATATTGTACTCTTTACTCCGCTACATTTCTATCCATAACTGTGAGTAAAAAAAAATAAATAAAAATCTTCTAAAAAAATAAAATAAATAGGGCTGGGCAAGTTAACGCGTTAATTTCGCGTTAATTCATTAGACTATTAACGGCGATATTTATTTTATCGCGCATTAACGCATGTTGCTCACATGCTTTCAGTCAGTGTCAGTCAGGCAGCACTCTCCCGCTCCCCCTCCCCTCTCCTACATGGCTCAGCGGCGCCAGCCAATCAGCACGCAGGCTCAGCCCGGCCCGCGCACTCAGCTCTAACACAAACTTAATACATAAACAGCTGAGAGAGACCGCAGCAGCGAAAAAACATGAACAGAGGAAGTAGCACCGTTTGGCTTTATTTTAATACCGTAAATGAAATCAAGCTGTATGTTTTGTAAAAAGCCGGTTCATTTCAGTGGAAACACAATAAATTTATCTAAGCACGTGAAAAAAACATGAAAACGTCGAGCCCCAGAAACGGAGAGAGGAGACGAAACTTCTCTCACTGCCCCGACAGACCCACAGACTGACGTCTCTGACTGAGGCGTTTCAGTCCTCCAGGGAACATCCAGGTAGATCAGTGGATGGATGGATGGATGGATGGATGGATGTTACTGGAGCCCACACATAACATGTAATTAAGACCTTGAAAGAACCCAGTACATATATTAAAAAGTGTTATTTAAGATAAGATAACATTAGGTAATCCTTTTTTTATCCCACGACGGGGAAATTTATAGGATTAAAGCAACAGGCAGGTGGACACAACACAGACCAAATTACATAAGGATTGAAATATATAAGAGGTGGATTAGCGAAAAAACACTGAACATTATTATTATTATTATTATTATTATTATTATTATTAAATTGTAATAATAAAATAAAAACCACAAAACCCAAAAGGTCAACAGTTTCATGATACATCAAGCTTAGGGACTGGCTAATATACAGCAGGTCAAAAAAGGCCATATTTTGGCTGCAGTGCTTGCTGTTCTCTTATGAAGAAAAGATCAACTAGTGCACTAAATTCAATAGATGGGTTGAAAATATCCAGTATAAAATAAGTGCTACAAATGTTACAACACTTTTGTTCATATGGCAGCAGAACATTAAAATAAAAGTGCTCTTTACACTACTTTTGAATTCATTCTTGGAGTTTGTAAATACAATGCGATTAATCAGGGCGATTAATCGCGATTAAATATTTTAATCGTTGCCCAGCCCTAAAAATAAAATAAAAAAATCTCGGAAACCTTTAATTTGTTGTTTCCCTCACAAACGTGATTGGATTGTGCAGGCGGCAAGGCGCCACTGATTGGGACAGCCTATCAGCAATCACATTCAGCTTTCCGCCGAAATCAACTCCATGGTCAGATTTATTAGACAAGAGACGAACAATGGGTGAAGACGCAGCAGTTCCATCCCGGGAATGTGTCAACCCGTGGCCCCATCTCGCCCGACTATTTCAATTTTCGGAACAATTAAATGATAGTTTTCGCTTCAAGTGTTTGCTGTGTTTACCCAAACAGAACTTCATCACTGCCTACAAAAATTCATCCTCCAACTTGCGGTACGTACATTAAAATAAACTTCCTTACATTTCTAAGATAGATTCTACTAGCTACAGAAAAGTGCACTAAAATGATTGGGTAGGTGCGATAATGCAGCTTTTTACATTCTCGGTTACGTTTGAGTAGTCGAAGCCACATGCACCCGCCAATTTGCCAGCTGTGCGAGACATTCAGATGGCTAACTTTGGCCTGACAATAGATAGCCATCTTCACAATTATTTTCTGTTACGCCCCCCCCTAGTAAGAAGAAAACTGTTCGCGCCCCCCACTCCCCACCGTGACTATCCATCTCTGCATAAAATTTTATCCTATTAACATTAAAGAAAAGAAAAAAAGAGACATATGGTCAAACTTACAAAGAACAACTTCATTAAATCGTGTTTTAAGTCTACAACAGAAAAGATTTTAAGTGCATCAATGCCTGAAATTAAAAATAAATAAATCCTTGTTTAAACTGTAAACATGTTTGACCAACACTGGCGACAGTGTCATTGAACAGAGGGATAGTTTTTAGTTTTGCTGCACTGGCGTCGTCCAGCATGACAGAGACCATGTCTATTGCTGCAGGCAGTATCAGCTCCTCTGCTATGGTGTGGGGCTTTTTGCACTGCGCAGTTTGGTACCCCACCTTATATGATGCTAACAGCGCTCGATGGTTTACTGAAGTAGCCTTCACAAAGCGGGATGACTGTTGGCAATATTCAGCACGTTTTCGCTGAAAAAACTCTAGCGGTTTATCGGCGTGATTGGGGTGTAACGTATTTAGGTGATGCGCTAATTTGTTTGGCTTCATGCTGTCCGCTGCGAGCATTTTTAGACACACCAAACACCGCGGTCTTTCGTCTTCTCCAACTTTAGTCACAGTGAAGCCAAGCGCTAAATACGCTTCGTCGTATTTCCTCGTCTTAGCTTTCGGGTGACTTTCTTTTGTCTCATTATCTTTGTCTCTCTCCGCTTTCCTTTTCATCCCTGTTAAAAACTTTTTCATGTTGGGGGTTGTTATGTTGAATAACGGAGGCTGTAGACAGAACGCAGTCGGAGCTTTCTGTTGACTCAACACTGGTAACCAAGGCAAACCTGTAAGTCGTAAAATGTTGCACTGTCGCAAACATGACAAAAGTAACAATGAGAGCACCACTGCCCCTACTGTAGTGGATGCGCAATTACACTTTATACTAGTACGGCCAAAAAAAAAAAGCCTGTTCCCCAGGGTCACACGCGCCCCACCCGGTTATCGCACTGCGCCCCCCCATTTGAGAAGTACTGGCCTAATAGGTGTTCCTGATATCTGTTACAATACATAAAATAATTACAGTTTGTATGTATATAGTTAAAATAATATGTATTATTATTACATTTATTCCTCTTTTTTAACCTTCAGTTTGACAATGATTGTTTGCTGTTATGTTGTTTTATTATGTTTTAATTGTTAGATCATAATTGCTGTTCTATTCTGAAGTTTTATTACCATTTCTAGGGTTAAACTGAATAAATTGCAAAATGTCTGTATAAAGTGTTTTGAATTATCACTATCCATCCCTTATTTTTTTAGATTTTTTTAATGATCAAATACTGACTAGCAAAAATGCTTGCAATGTTGTGTTCCCTTTCTAACCAAATGTTATGATTGGTTGTAATCGCAATGCACAACCTGATATTTATCTAACAGAAATATCTAAAAATATCAAAATGTAGTCTTTTAGAATGTCTAAATAAATATATAAATAAAAAAAACGAATCAAATTGAGAAATCATGTCTAAAAAAAACAAGGCGAATTAAAAAGACTCTCTATGTGAGTTTTTCTCACTTAATTTTTTTATGTTAAAGGCCTGCACTCTATTTTTATGTGAAATATTGCATTTATTTTAAAAAAAAGGCTTCGGTCACTTTAAAACGGGAAGAAGCCATGTGTGACCCTTAAACGAAGAAGACCAGAGGGTTAATAATACTGCTATGTAGACTACATGAGAGAACAGCCTGGGTATCTTTTCTAATATTTATTAGTTTATTACAGTGTAAACTGAAATATTATACTGTGTTTTACAGAGAAGGCATGATACGCATCTGGAGGAATACTGTCAACTGACTTCAACAGCCTGCAAGAGGCCATCAGAAGGTGGAACAGGCTTCAAGGCGAAGCAACTGAAGCTGCTGGAGACCAAGCAGGTGTCTCAGAAGACGATTGATGGGGCTATCCTCTGCTTCATTGTTCAAGGTCTCCAGCCCCTCTCCCTGGTTGAGAAACCATCCTTCCAAGACCTTATTACAGAATTACAACAGAGTAGTGCCGTCATGTCCCGCACAACTGTGCGGCGCAAGATTGATTCAACTACATCTAAAATGAAACAACGTCTCAAGACGAAATGAAAATGGTACCATACATTGCCACCACTACTGATTGTTGGACGGCCAGGAGAAGGAGTTTTATAGGTGTAACAGCTCACTGGCTCGATCCTTGCAGTTTTGAACGGCGTTCTGTTGCCCTTGCTTGCCGTCAACTAAGGGGCTCCCACACATTCGATGCCTTGGCAGCTGTTTTGACCGACATTCATGCAGAGTATGAAATAAGTCTAAAGGTTGTTAGAACTACAACAGACAACGGGTCGAATTTCGTCAAAGCGTTCCGTGTCTTTGGTCAGCAGGATGAAAATAACAATGAAGAGTTAGTTGCAGAAGGCACAATCGAAGAAGTAGTAGTAGAAGATTGTGATGCATCTGATGGTGAAGAGGAGGTGGAATTCATCGATGTGGAAGCCATTCTGGAGGAAGATGATGGTCTTCAGTATCAGCTGCCGAAACATCATCGGTGTGCATGCCACTTACTAAGTTTAGTTTCCACAGTCGATGTTGATCAGGCTAATAACACAGAAGCTTACAAGAAATTGTCCAGATCAGCCTTTTCTAAGTGCCAGGCTCTCTGGAATAAAGCCTCAAGGTCTCCTCAAAATGCAGAGCTTATAGAGGAACACTGTAAGCTTCACTTGTTACAGCCTAATTCAACTCGATGGAACTCCTCTTTCATGGCCGTGGAACGTGTCATCAAGTTCATGATGTCTGAGACTTTAGACTGAAAGTTATCTACTAGCTCATCTACTGAGTTGCAGCACAAGGTTGAAATAGCAGAGTAAGCTTGAATAAAAGTTTCCGCGGCATTGTCCTTAAAGGTGTGTTTTCTTACGATGTCCCTTTGGCTAAATGAGTCACTGGAAATTATGCTTTCAAAGGTAACAGAAAAGTGATCAGATAGGGCAGCATCAGTTACATTGACGTTAGAAATCTTTAGACCTTTAGTGATGATTAAGTCTAATATGTGTCCCTGTTTGTGTGTTGGCGGTTTAACATTCTGACTTAAACCAAAGTTTCTAAGTGTGTCACACAGTTCTTTTGCACTTCTGTCTTCAGGGTTGTCAACGTGAAAGTTGAAGTCTCCCACAATAATTAAAAAGTCATAATAAACACATATCACAGACAGCAGGTCACTAAAATCCTTAAAAAAGTTTGATGTGGACTTAGGAGGCCTGTAAACATTCAGAAACATAGTTCATACCGGGCCCTTTACCTTGAGAGCCAAATGTTCAAAAGAGTCAAATTTTCCCAAAAACACCTTTTTACACTTTAGTGAATCATTAAACAATGTTGCTACTCCTCCACCTTTCCTTTGCTGTCTGCTCTCACAAAGAAAATTGTAGTTTGGAGGTGTTGACTCCATCAGTAGCTTCACTAAATTCATGCAGCCATGTTTCTGTTAAAAACATTACATCAAGATTATTGTCAATAATAAAATCATTAATTAAAAGGGATTTTCCTGACAGAGATCTAATATTTAATAAACCTAGTTTATATGACTTAGTGGTTGATGATGTCTCTGTGACAGGTTGCATCTGACAGTTTATGACTTTTAAGTATTTGTTCCTGTTTATCCTTTTGTTTTTCTTATTTCTGCCACGTATTATCACAGATATTCCATAATCTCCGGCAAAAGGCCCAGGCTGATGCTGGGAACTGTCACGTGTGATAAACGTGTGGCCAGGGCCCAATCTGTATCACAGCGAAGTAATTTGGAGTTCCTCAGTACCAGAGTGTTCTATGATACGTGGAGGAGGAGGATCTGAGGCTCTGAGGCCTTTGGAAAATCCTGGTTTATTCACAGCAGAATTAATATGTGGAGTGGATGTCATCTGTAGGCCAATCTTAAATACTTTGTTCATGTTGTGAGAAAATTCCAGAAAAGGAACTTCTGGGCTTTGTGGAGAAGAAGGGGAGGCGGGTCCAGTCTGGACCGGTGTTTGTGACGATGGGGGTTCTTGGTCCTCTCTTTGTCCTGCTGAGATCTGGGATGAATCGTCCTGTAGCTCTGACAACGCCTCTTTCTGTGTCATCTTTCTGTCCATCTTTAACTTGGCTTGTTCGGGCTGCACTGGGCTTATCATTTGTTTTGGCACTGGATGTACTTTGTTTTGGAACAAAGCTGATGGTGCATGGTTCACAGAATAGAATATGTTTGAAATCAGCCATTTTGCACCTGACCTATTTAAAGAGAAACCATCTCTGCTGAACAGATGTCTCCTCTCCCAAAAGATGTTAAAGTTGTCTAAGAAGGTTACAGTTGTTTGTTTGCATGTTTTTTTCAGCCATTTGTTTAGCATCAGAATTCTGGAAAAAATCTCGTTTCCACAATTAACGGGCGCACGAGGGCCGCTGATAAACACCTTGACATTTTTGCCATCAACTAAGTACAACAGACTAATGTAGTCCTCTTTCAATACTTCTGATTTTCTCTGGAAGGTGTCACCCAGGGCTACAGCTTGTATTATGAGTTTTTCCAGGGTCGGGCGTTCTTTCAAGATCCTTGGAAGGATATCTAAAACCTCAGACACCAGGCCACAGTTCTTGTCGTTATAGATCAACACCTCTGTGTTTTTCTTGTTACAAAAATGTTTAATCCCCCTTACAGATCCATTGCATAATATCAGGGTCCTTGGCCCCGTGGCATGTCTTTTCTCTAATGTCTTAGAACGAAAATCGTTGACATACCTCTGATTTTTGTCCTCCTGGGTCACATTTTAGAGCGGAGCGAATCTGTTTAGTAACGGAATTCCAGCATTTCCAGCAGGTTTACTCCTATCATTTGTTTTGAGAACAGCCCGCTGTTGTTTCACTTGTCTTGGGACAGCTCTCTGTAGTCTCGGCCAGTTTTCTTTGTCTTGGTGTGGGGTTCGTTGATCCTTTGATCTTGCACCCAGAGTGATCCAGGGATTCTCATTTTCCTCAGGGAACTGTTTGTTCGCTGAGTCGCTGGGCTGGTGGTCACCGTTCAGAATCACAGGCAGGGTTGTTTCGTTTCCATGCGCGGAGTTTACATCATAATTCACTTCAAGTCGACAGATTTTCAGTTCCATAACAGCTATCTTCTGTAAAAGCTTGTCAAAGTCCATTGTGGTGAAGGAAGGCATCTTTTCAAAATCAAAATCAAATTTTGATTTGATTTTGATTGATTTTTTGCAAGCAGGGAGCAGAGAAAAAAGCGTCCGAACAGGCAAAGAGGCGGAGAGTATGTCTGACGTCTCCTTAGGAAGTTTCGTATGAACTGTCAGGGGGAAACTTTCTTGCACTTGGATCAGTTGCTACACATAGCAGTGATCTCAAAACACCAATGTTCCCACGTTTTCACTTGCACATTAATAAGTTATAGCCGATAATAAATTTTGCGCTCCGGTCCAAGAGGTCACGTGATTCGAGTTTTGCTGCTCAGCCAATCAGATCGCTGTATTGTCAGCTGTGCAAGTTCAATAAGTTCATCATGGCTGCGCCCGCAAAGGGTTGTATGCATTTGTTTCAAGACGAAGAAAGCCCAATATTCTCATTTTCTGGTGCCAGTTGGCAGAGATCTTGATGGCAAGGAGAAAGAAACAGCCCAGTTTATCCATCCATCCATCCATCATTCATTCATTTTCTAACACGCTTATCCCTGCTGGGTTCGTGAGGTGCTGGTGTCTATCTCCAGCTGTCAATGGGCGAGATGCGGGGTACAACCTGGACAGGTCGGCAGTCCATCGCAGGGCAGAAATAACCCAGACTTTTGCCAAATTTACTGTGATATCACCAAGACCTGCTGCACAGGTGTTGTGCCAAATGACTTATCCCCGCCAGAATTTGTATCCCGTGCGTCGGGAGCGCATTCAGCTGGAAGAATGAATCCAGTCAACTCCGCCTCATCTCCAACCTATTAGGATAGGATTGGAGTGGAAATGAAGATGTTTTACTTTTCTTAATGAAATATAGCAATGGTGTTGTTACATTATCGTTCAGCTAGTGTGAAAAAACTGAAAATGTAACACTTGTTAGTGCGATCATAAGGGATTGCTATGTCGGTTAAAACTCGATTGATCACTCAATATAATATACGTTCTGAGAAAGTAAACGGCTTTGTGGTCATTTCCAGATGTGTCACAAAAATATTAGCTTTATGTTATTAGATTGTCGCATGTCGGTCTGCTGAAACCATAAATCCACCTTTCTGAGTCCATCACAGCTGTCTGCTTGTTTGTCTTTTTTCTTTTTCGGTATGTAAACCTGCATGAATGGATCATATAAGGCGGATTTCACGTGTGATCAAATGAACACTAAATAAAAGTTCAGCCAAAATTATCAGATCTAATAAGATTTTAATAAACCTAGAACCATATAGAGGTATTAACTATAATAAGAAAACGAGATGTCGCTTTTAAAAATAGAACAATATGAGGAGTTTGAAAAAATCTATTTAATTTTCTTATAATGTGATGTTTAAAAATATTTAGACTTCACTGGGCGCGCATGTGGCGCAGCGGGTAGCGCGACCCATATACAGAGGCCTTAGTCCTTGACGCGGTCGACCCGGGTTCGAATCCGACCCGCGGTCTTTTGCCGAATGTCTCTCCCCCTCTTCTACCCCCCTTCCTGTCAGCCTACTTTCGAAAAAAGCGAGTCACTAGAGCTGCAAAAAATCCCCCAAAAAAATATATATATTTAGACTAAAGATGGAGGTTAAAAGTTTTATTGATTTCAAACACTCTCCCGACACAGGGGATACAAATTCTGGCGGGGATAAGTCGTTTGGCACAACGACACCTGTCGCCTGTGCTATCCTAGCGCAGCAGGTCTTTGTGATATCACAGTAAATTGGGCAAAAGTCAGGGTTATTTCTGCCCTGCGATGGACTGCCGACCTGTCCAGGTTGTACCCCGCTTCTCGTCCATTGACAGCTGGAGATAGACACCGGCACCTCACGAACCCAGCAGGGATAAACGTTAGAAAATGGATGAATGGATGGATGGATGGATGGATGGATGGTCTGGGCAATATATTTTTTCCTTGCCATCAAGATATCTGCCAACTGGCACCAGAAAATGCTATTATTGGGCTTTCTTCATCTGGAAACAGGTGCAATCAACACCTTACGGACGCAGCCATGATGAACTGATTGAACTTGCTCAGCTGACAATACAGCGATCTGATTGGCTGAGCAGCAAACATCGAATCACGTGACCTCTTGGACCGGAGCGCTACAGTTTAAAAAAATTTTTATCGGCTTTAACTTATTAATGTGCAAGTGAAAACGTGGGAACATTGGTGTTTTGAGATCACTGCTATGTGTAGCAACTTATCTCGGTGGAAGAAAGTTGCCCCCTGACAGTTCATAGGAAAAGTCACCCTACAGATTCTGGCCCACGGCCTATTTGGATTGTTTGTCTTTGAGTTATTGTCAGTGATTCATAGTGGGCAATCTATTCCACCAATAGAGTAAATAAGTATACTTAAGGAAGGGCTTCTTGAGTTACTGAACATTTCTCAGGGCAGATGTTTATATTGTGGTGTCTAACATGAGGGTTCAGCATATGTTTTTTCAGATAGTGTACAAGTAATGGGATAGAAGAAAAAGGCGCTTAGAATGAAGTATTTTGTAGTATTTTGAAAATACAAAAATACAGTATTTTATTTTGATAATTTTTTTTAGCTAGACCAGGGGTCGGCAACCTTTACCACTGAAAGAGCCATTTGGACCCATTTCACACAGTAAAGAAAACACTGGGAGCCACAAAATCCTTTTGAAATTTTAAATGAAATAACGCTGCACATAAGGGCTTTTTTGCAACAGAATGGACCCGCACCAGAACCAATGCACCTCTGCGCTTGTACTTCTACTGTTTTATGGAAATCATCAACTCTGCTAATGTCAGAGTTTTTATTTTGAATAAAGCTTGGTGCGAGTAAACGCACATCATGGTCGGACTATTTGATTTTCAGCCCATATAAATGGTTCATCCGGAATACTTTCTTTCCTTTTAATCCGAACACATTTTAATCACATCTGCGAAAGTGAACGAGCTCCAGTCATTAACCAGCTAACAAGCTAACAGCTGCAATAGACGAGCTATCAGACGTTCAGGCGGCACCTGAAGCTCCACTTCAGCCGTGCAGGACTCCGCTCACAGCCTCGAGCCAAACGCAGTTTGCTTTTCCTCACTTTGAAAATGAACAAACGACAGATATAGCTCTCGTCACCCTCAATGACTCCATGTTATTTTAGGTCACCGTGTTGCCCTTGTCATTTGTAGAATTTGCTACAAAAAAGCAGCATTTGAAAATGCCGCCTCAACTCCGCCTCGCTGTGTTTGTGTCACTGCAGCCAGTGAACTACCAGTTCTTCTTCTTCTTCTTCTTCTTCTTGAGTTTATTGACGGTGAGCAAAAATCTTTTCAGTGCGCATTACTGCCACCAACTGGTGAGGAGTGTTCGTCAGCCAGCATTGACAACTGCCTGTATGATGCACACAGCTTCGTGACATAATTATTTTCAACACCTGAGCCGCATCAGAGCGATCAAAGAGCCGCATGCGGCTCCGGAGCCGCAGGTTGCCGACCCCTGAGCTAGACCATAAGATGCCCACTTCTGAACCCCTCCTGACCCCCACCCTGCAGGCCTGGCTCCAGGTAGGGGTCGGATCACTCTTTGTCAACATGCCATGGAGACCCAACCAGCCCAGGACACCATGGTACCAGGACCTCAGGAACCAACAGAACTGCTGTTCTATTTCATCCCTACTGACCGCCAGAGACGGTGCTTAAAGCACTGAATGATCACTCTTGCGCATGCACAGGTCGAGAATCTTATACCAACATGGTCACGTGTGACCCCCGGTGACCCCGGAAGTCCATATAGTCATGTGACAACGACAGTTCAGTCCCCTTTCATCTTCTCGCATGCAGGTTGTGGAGGTGGTCACTGATTATAGACTAGTTCATTGTTATTGTTTTGATGCGGGTTTTTCACGCGTGTGCGCCGGACTGGTATGCAAAAGGCGAACACAATGGCGGACGCAAACAGAGAAACTGACGAGTTCTCCACGTATTTTTCTTCTTTAGATAACGTATCACAAGATTGTTTCAAGAGTAAGTTGATGGTTGTTAGTATCAGATTGCCAGATCCACACAGCAAAAGCCTAAAGGGACGGAGCGAGTCTGTGAAATGCTGGCCAAGGGTTCCGTACAGCGACATATACAGCTGCCTTATAAACACGGCAGGCCAGTACAGACGAGAGAGCATGAAAGCCATGAAACCACTGGACGGCTATAATTATTTTATAGGTTAAAAAAACATTGTTCACGACGGATTATTTTGGTGTTTTTGTCTTATTAAAATGGGTGGGGTGTCTGTGACATTGCAGCGTAAACACAGACATACTAGCGCGCGTGAACAGGGGCGTAACGCAGCAGCTGTGTGGTGAACATTATTGCACACTGATTGCACGAAGAAAACTAAAATGATGCGGCGTGCTGCTGCTGCAGCGCATCGACTCCGCTTCTCCCAGCCCCTCGCCACCTCCTCTCCGCCGCTATTTAAGTAGAACAATGACTAGAGGATTAAGTTGTATTTCCTGGAGATGAAGTGTAGACTGCTAATTCTGTCATAGTATGATGGCTCCCCCAGTCCATTGGGAGAGTCAGCCTGTGCTCTTTTCATTGAAAATATCCATTTCTTTCTTCTTTCTTCGTCCTTCAGTAAACGACAGAAACGTACATCCAACGATTTGGAATGCCTCTCTGTGCAACCGGGAGCACAACAAGTCGTAGACATTGCTTAGATTCCAAAAATAAACTAACTAAAAGTACGCTCTAATTCACCCGTTTTGTCATGTAGTAGATGAGAACAGTACTGTTTTCTGCCTACCAGCGGGACCCGGATGTAGCGCTGACGTCACGCGTGAACTGGTCTATTGCTTGTCACTGGTAGCCTCAAGACTATCGTCGGAGCTGCGAGGATCATCTCGCCCTCCAGAGGCTGTGCAAGCTACTCTCCATACAACTTTATTCTTTGTCGGTAAGTTGTTTCCTTTGATCGAGTGAGAGCGGGACACGTTCGCTCCCTGCGTCAACTACCCTATTGCTGGTGGTTGGCGACTCCGAACAACTTGCTTGCCATGTTCGGCTTGCCTATTTTCGTTGATCGCAGCTGTTTTTGGGCTTGCCTTTCTTTTCATTCACCGTGCAGCCGTGTTCGGCTTGCTTGTATTTTATTAATTGCAGCCGTTTTTCGGGATTGACTCGTTCATTTACTGTGTAGCTGTGTTTTCGGCTTACGTGTGTTTGTTGATCTCAGCCGTGTCGGCTTACTTATATTCGTTAATCGCAGCCGTTTTCAGGCTCGCTTTTTTCCATTGACGGTGCAGCCGTGTTCGCCTGCCTGTTTTTTGTTAATCGCAGCCGTTTTCAGGCTTAACTTTTTAATTTACTGTGCAGCCGCGTTCGGTTTACCTGTATTTGTTAAACTTAGCCGTTTTCTGGGGACAGCATTCTGGATCACTGCTACACCACAGTCAGAGATGCTTATCACGCTGTCTCCCATGATGCACCACGTCATGGTTCACCTGATCCCTGCTTACAAGCTGAAACTAAAGCTCTGCAAACCTGTAGTGAGGACATCAAAGAAGTGGACCAGTGAGACTGTAGAAAATCTTCAGGCGTGTTTGAGATGCAGATTCAGAGATGCAAAATACAAGTTTAGCAGGGCAGTGATAGAAGCTAAACGGCTGTACTCTGAGAAGCTGAAAAAACAGTTTTCAGCCAACGACTCCGCTTCTGTCTGGAAAGGTCTCAGGCACATAACAAATTACAAGCCTAAAGCCCCCCCCCCCCCAACTCCATGAACGACCGACAGTTAGCAAACGACCTGAACAACTTCTATTGTGGCTTTGACAGACAAAGGGACAGTCCTGCAATCACCCCCCACGACACCACCCAACAGATCACCTCCACCTCCTCCCCAGTGAAAACTCTTTCCATACACGAGAGAGATGTTAACAAACTCTTCAGAAAACAGAACCCCAGGAAAGCTGCTGGACCAGACTCTGTGTCTCCATCCACCTTGAAGCACTGTGCTGATCAGCTGTCTCCAGTGTTCACAGATATTTTTAACACCTCACTGGCAACATGTCACGTGCCAGCCTGCTTCAAATCCTCCACTATCATCCCTGTTCCCAAGAAGCCAAGGACCACAGGACTTAATGACTTTAGACCCGTCGCTCTGACCTCTGTGGTTATGAAGTCCTTTGATCGCCTTGTGCTTTCACACCTTAAAGAAATCACTGATCCCCTCCTGGACCCCCTACAGTTTGCCTACAGAGCCAACAGGTCTGCAGACGACGCTGTCAACCTGGCCCTTCACTACATCCTCCAGCACCTGGACTCTGCAGGAACCTACGCCAGGATCCTGTTTGCGGATTTCAGCTCTGCCTTCAACACCATCATCCCAGCTCTGCTTCAGGAGAAGCTCTCCCAGCTGAATGTGCCCGACTCCACCTGCAGGTGGATCACAGACTTCCTGTCTGACAGGAAGCAGCAGGTGGATCACAGACTTCCTGTCTGACAGGAAGCTGCAGGTGGATTACAGACTTCCTGTCTGACAGGAAGCAGCAGGTGGATCACAGACTTCCTGTCTGACAGGAAGCTGCAGGTGGATCACAGACTTCCTCTCTGACAGGAAGCAGCAGGTGAAGCTGGGAAAACATGACTCTGACTCCCAGCTCATCAGCACTGGTTCCCCCCAGGGCTGTGTTCTTTCTCCTCTGCTCTTCTCCCTGTACACCAACAGCTGCACCTCCAGTCATCAGTCTGTCAAGCTCCTGAAGTTCCTGACGACACCACTCTCATGGGACTCATCTCTGATGGTGACGAGTCCGCCTACAGGTGGGAGGCTGACCATCTGGTGACCTGGTGCAGGGAGAACAACCTGGAGCTCAACGCTGTAAAAACAGTGGAGATGGTTGTGGACTTCAGGAAGAACTCAGCCCCAGCTACCCCCATCACTCTCTGTGACTCCACCATGGACACTGTGGAGTCTTTCTGCTTTCTGGTAACTATCATCTCCCAGGACCTAAAGTGGGAGCTGAACATCAACTCCCTCACCAAGAAAGCCCAGCAGAGGATGGACTTCCTGTGCCAGCTGAAGAAATTCAACCTGCCAAGGACAATGATGGTGCAGTTCTACTCCTCCATCATTGAGTCCATCCTCACCTCCTCCATCACCATCTGGTACGCTGGTGCCACCGCTAAGGACCAGAGCAGACTGCAGCGTGTCATCAGGTCTGCAGAGAAGGTGATTGGCTGCAATCTTCCATCTGTCCAGGACCTGTACGCCTCCAGGACTCTGAGGCGTGCAGGAAGATTGTGGCTGATCCCTTCACCCCAGTCACAGACTATTTCAGACACTTCCTTCTGGCAGGAGGCTGCGCTCCATCAGGACCAGAACCTCACGCCACAAGAACAGCTTTTTCCCATCTGCTACCAGCCTTTTGAACAAGGCCAAGAGCCGCCTGTGACTCTGGACACTGTCTCTTTCCCCCGTTCAGGACTTGCAAGCTCTGCGTTACATTGAGGCACAGTTTACTGACTGTATATTGCTTCTGTATATATATCCATTGTATTTTATTTTTTGCCTGCACCATCAACACCAAGTCAAATTCCTTGTAAGTGCAAACCTACTTGGCAATAAACTTGATTCTGATTCTGACAGGATCTCCTGATCTAGAAACCTCCTTCTAGTCTCTTCGAGGAAGACGTTCCCATCTGGACAGATTCAGTGTGAGAGCAGAGGCTTCTGGAAATCCATGTAAAATCTTCAGAACAATATCAGCCACAGCGTACGCGGTGTCCTGCTGCTGCTCTTAAAGGGACAGTCCCACATTTTCAGCTTCAGGGAGCTGTTAGCGTAGCTTAGCACAAAGACTGGAAGAGGAGGGAAACTGTTAGCAGAGCTGCAGCAGAACAGAACCACTTTGATCTCTGCTCTCGGATCAGAACATCAAGTTGAAGACTTCTGGAGTGTTTAGAAGGTGGATTTTACCTGCTTAATGGGTCAGTTCCACTTCCGAAGCAGACTGAAGGGTTCCTGAATGCTTCATTAGAGCTCCAGGTTCTGTGGTGGTCCAGCTGTCGGCCAGAGGTCCCAGTGAGGACGCAGGTCATGTGACCACATACATTCAACAAAGATCCATCAGAGAGGAGCAGCTGGTTCCAGGCAGCAGGTTCTCTGAAGTTCTGCTCAGTTCAAGCTTTCAGACTTTGAGACGCTGACCTGCAGGATTCTTTGCTCTGATGGTTCTCCTGTCACTTCCTGCTTTGATCAGATTGGTTATGAGATATTGG
Organism: Fundulus heteroclitus; assembly: GCF_011125445.2. NCBI lineage: Eukaryota > Metazoa > Chordata > Actinopteri > Cyprinodontiformes > Fundulidae > Fundulus > Fundulus heteroclitus. The sequence continues at coordinate 388,541 of NC_046382.1, forward strand.
GGGCGGAGCTTCATCTGTAGCCCCGCCCCTACAGATTCCACCTGACCTGACAGAGACAGGAAGTGGACAAACAGAAATAGGACGGCAGGTGTTCTCCTGGACTCCACAGAGCTCTCAGGTGAAGCTTCTAACAGAAACATTTATTTCCACGTTTCAGTTCTCAGGTCATCATAAGAGTTAATTTAGTTCAGAAAGAAGCTGCTGGAAGATGCAGATATTTTCCTATATGGCAGCAGAACTCAGTCCTGGGGTCCGTTCTTCGTACGTTGCTTAAAACATCCAAGATCAAATGAGACATCCAAGATGATTTAATCCGGCTAATCCTGATCCGGCTAATTGGGTTCTTCAAACACACCTGTTGTTTACGATTAGTATGGCTGGATTGAGTTATCTGAGACAACTGCGCGTTCATGTGTTTGTTTAAAAGGGGAAATCGAGAGTAGAAACATTGATCAGCAACGCTGCTATTGGCTGTTCAGCATGGCCAAAGAACGCCCACAGTTTTTCTCCCAGCAGAACACGAGCTTTTAATGGAAGGTTATGCCGAATTTGAGTCATTAATTAAAACACCTCAAAGTCTGTTAAAGCCAGGAGAGAGGGCTGGCAAACAGCAGCAGACAAATTAATGCGTAAATACTGTCCATGGTAGATGTTTCTATCACTTTCTACAGTATGAATTTTTGTATTTGAATAATTTGATATTTACTTTGTTCTTTTATATCTGAGCCTCCACGGGACCCACTAGAACATGGAGACAAGTAAAAGTGAAATACAAGAATATTCTACAAAATGGTAGCCTTTAATTATTATACTTTATTTTAAAAAGGCACTTGTTATGTCAAGAGATCCAAATTTCAGTGTCATTCCTTAGAGACGGGAAGTAAAGGACACGTGCAAACTGGGAATTTTAACAAAAAAAATCTTTATCCATAAAAAATGAAAATTTTCCTTTTCCAAGTCATCCACAGTTTACACGGTAAAACTGTATTGCTCCGTGGCTAGATAAATCATCCATAGTTTTTTTCTAATACAATATACGGCTCGACAGGAAGCAAGCCTTTCAAAATAAAACTAAACTTCACAATAAAATGGCCCGAACAAATCTTCTTACTGAATATGATAAAAAATAAAAAGCAAACCATCATACAAATAACTTAAATATTTTAGATTTATGGCTCTAACACCACTTTTTCCTCTTTAAAAGCCACTGTTAAATGACGTGTTTGTCTGTTTATAACAGCCACCAAGAAAAATCTCTCTACAATTACACTGTCGCGCTGCGCTAAAGGATCCTGTCTATTGCGCAATACGCGATTAATTCGAAAAACTCTGCAAATTATTCTTGCACCTTCCGCAACAAGTTGCTGTCGTAAAAATGGACATGGCTACGACAGACTTCCCTATCTCCTCCGCTTATACAGCCGTGATCTAATCTTGTTTACATGAAATAAGCCTGCTCTCGAGCAGGCTTAAGCTGGCACACATGTTGCTATGACAACAAGTGCAGGATGTCTTTCGAAGAACCAAACGATCCAAGATCATGCCAAATCGTCAACAATGAAATCCTGCTAACTGAGTTAGCGACGTACGAAGAACGGACCCCTGAAGAGGTAACACTAGTGATGGTGAGACAGTGGCACTGAGCCACTTACTTCAGTCAAGAGCTCATTTCTCAAAGCTAAACATTAATCCCCCTTGATATCATTAGGAGGGGGAAAAAGCATATTGATAAAATAAAAATCTAATTGATCAATGTTGATAATTATCAACAAATAAACATATTTTCAGTGCAGCCCTCACCATTTTATGTTGTTGCTTAGCAACCTATTTTTAGATACAGACACAAACACTGCATTCAAAATCAACCCTTTATTCAACCAACGTTTTACCAAAACTGTAAGATTTTAAAAATAAATTAGATTGGGTTCTCTCTAAACTCTTTGAAGGGGGCAGAGCTTGGGGGCAAAATATTCCTGGGTTGGTTGGAAGGATGAATGACAATAGTAAAACATGCATGATTGGCTAGAATGCAAAAGGAAGGAGAACTGTTCCACTGAACTTTTTATTGACTTTTTTTCCCCCATCATTGATCGATCAATATATATGTTGTTATTGAATTATCATCCAGCCCTAATTGGGAGGTTCTCCAGTGTTAGTAAAAAACAAGGCTCAAGCTTGGTTATGCCGCCCATTCAAGCATCCGAGGACTCCGGTTCTTTAACTACAGATGGTTTCTTTATTGATGCACTTGTAGCCCTATGCTATATTTTGGATTTATGTTAATAAATGGGATGGTTTTAGTTCATTAAGGTTTAATAGTTTAAATAAGTTGAAATGTTTAAAAATGTTTTAAAAACAATTTCTAAGCATTAGTAATATTCTTATGTTTAATGTTTTTGTTTTATACATGTTGTATTTTATTTTTGTTTGCAATAATTGCTGGATTATTTGATTAATTTTTGATTGGTCAAGAAAAATACCGACCACAGAATTGCGGCAGAACAAGAAGAAGAGGAAGAAGAAGAAGAGAGTTGGTCGGAGGATGGTGAAGGAGACAGTCAGCTCGGTTGTTTCTCCCAGGTAGCATAAGCTAAATCCATACTTTTCCAGGCTATGGGAAAGCAGCTGCAGCCAAGCGTTCGGCTAGGACACTTATATTGCAGTGGACTTTAGTAAGGTGCTCCGGGACACTTTCTTCTCGGTCTGTTCGAGAAGCTACAAGTTAGACCTGTGTGAAAAAACCGCACGCGACCAGCGCGAGAGCGCGCCAGGTTCCGAGACAGCGAGGAGAGTTGGCTACAGTGTTGGTGAGCTACCCGACGGCTGTGATTGGGAACTGTAAGGTTTAAATCATCCTGAACATCGGAGAAGTTGTGGTTCGTTTGGATAAGACGGCTGAGACCAACTTCACGGTGGGAACCAGGAGATTTAGTGCTGCGGGAGTCCATGCAGGAGGCACGTGCTGAGGAACGAGCCACAGCTGTGTGAAGCTGACACCCCACCCACGTCAAAAAATTCAGCAAATAGTCTGAATGGTTAGTGCTCCGTTTGTGCAGGTTTGTGCCGTTGAAATTTTCGTTTGTGCTACTTTGGTTTCGGAGATATTATGAAATTTACTTTCAGCCGATGACGTCATCCCAGCCCGCCGCTTCAAAACAAAGCGCTAAGTTTACTTTCTTTGCTGGTGCTGAGCTGGATCAAAAACCAAAGTAGGCTACTTTTTTAGTGCTTCGTTTGTGCAGGTTTGTGCCGTTAAAATGAGCCGTTGTGCTGCTTTGGTTTCCGATTCAAACTGTATGCTTTATACTTTCAGGTGATCACCTGACCACCTGAATTGATTACACGTGCATAAATTTCACCTGCTGCTGCTGTTTCACGCTGTTTTTGAGCCTGTAAATTCTTGTCAGCAATTTAGTCTGGGACAAAGGTAAATCATATGTTATTGCCAAAATTGGAAAAAACGTATGTCTTTTTGATATATTTCTACTGATAAACTAGTAACATTACTATGAAGTTGTGTCATTTACCGAGCCTGTTTTCCCCCCTACAGCGTTCTTATTAAATTATTTATATATTCCTGCTTATTGACAAAGATCTCTTGGGAAACGTGTTTATATTGTTTTGTTTTTTTTAGTTTCCGCTGTTAGAAGTATGCTTATTTTATATAGTGGCTTGGTTGGCACACGGAAAGAAAAGTGATTATTCAACAACAGCAAGCCATGAAGTCGACACATGAAGGCAGTTTCACCACGAGTCCCATCTCATGGATCTCAGCCTCCTGACTGAGGGGAGAGGCTGGAACAGTCCATGTGCAGGATGGCTGGCGTCCTTAATGATGTTCTTCATTGGTGTAAAAAGATGTGGTCAGATCTACCGTTTGGTCTCACTTTTCTCAAGAAAAGCAGTTATTAATTTTGTATTTTTCTTTTGTCATGCATGTTATTTAAGCTGCTATTGTAAAATGTCTTATTGTTTTGTACTTTATTCCTTTAATAAATATTACGATTTATTCTGTCTCATTTAAAGAACCTTACTTTAGGCAGCAATATCAAGTAACACCAATACATTTACCTTTCTCCAAAGTAATTTAATATTATCCTCTCAGAAATGAAGGGGGGAAGCACCTGCCTATACACACGCCTTGCTCAAAACCTCACGATCTGCAACCGTTATGATATGCTTATAACTTCTGAAACTATTTTACCTGTTACTTATATTGTATTTTAAAATAACTGGGCTTTTTTTAAGGTGGTTTTGATAATCCTATTCACATCGTGGACAGTTATTTTCCGCATATTCGGCAGCAAACGGGTAAAAAAAAGCCAATGAAAAAAACGGAAGTGCACAGCACGTAGGCAATTGAACTAAGTAATTTGGTTCAATTGAACCAAGTAATTTACTTTTGTTTAACATTTGAAATGCTTCAAATCTTAATTTGCAATTTCTCACCTTAAATGTAAGAATTTTTAGAACGGCATTAAGCGTTTGGCAAATTTGATATATAAAGTCGTGAAGATTCTTTTTTTTTTTTTTTTTTTTTTTTTTTTTTTAAGATTCTGCAAGTTTATATATGAAGTCCTCACGCAATGCCATAGGGAGTGACGCCACCCAGTGAGCCAGTGATCTTGTCTAGGCGGCAAGAGCATTAGCCTTTAAAACTTTGAACAGTCTTATTTATTTATTTTTTGGCTTAAAATTGACATTCTTGGAATTTTTTGGACATCTGTCAAATGAGATTTTTGGAACAAGGTAAGAGAATAAATAGTGGGATATTCTTGGTTAAATGCCATACATACAGGGCTAGCTGCCACATGGGAGTAAATCCTAGCACCAAATAAGTTATTTTTAGTCACACTTGCACATGACAACTATGTCATATTTAGCTAACTTGGCCAGGGGATCAGGAAGTTAATTTCATACACTGCAATGCATATTTCTGGAAATCCACAATTCAATTACATTTTAAGTCCAGACTTGAATTTCTTGAAACATTCTGCAAGGCTTCACAATGATTAGGTGATTAGGCACATCTGTAGACTCCAGAGCTAAGACACATTTTTAAAGTTGAACTGATACTTTAATTGAACATTAACAAGTAGTAAAAATGCATAAATGCAATCTAGAATTACGTAAGACGACTAAGGTTTCGAGTTGTAACAATTCTATAATATTAATTTTTCATGGCATGACAGATATTATAGGCCAGCATGTTTGATTTAATGCTAATCAGTCTTTTTATTCTTTAACTAGATGCCTCGACAGCCAACCGTAGACAGGGATTCCCTTTTTGCAGTTCTCTGCACTTCAAAAGAGGCAAAATAGCCACTCCAGCTGCCACTATTTGGAGAGAACTAAGTCAGCAGCTGGAAAATAAGATGTCTCCAAAAGCCCTGTACACTTTTGTAAAGTTAAACAGACACAACATCTGGTCATGTTTGGAGATCAATGAGCAGGAAACTGATCCTGAGAGCAGTGTGGACACAGAGTTTGATTCTGGCTCCATTTCTCCTGGACTGGACAGCTGCTCAGTTTTTCAGCTTGAAGTCCCTTTTGAGGAATGGATGAAATTTGTACCTGAAAAAGTACAATACAATGACAAGTTTTCATCATCCGGCAAAAGGGAATATCTGATTTTGAAGCCAGGCACTTGGAGTCATGTAATCAACCACCTGATCTGGAAAAAAGTTAAAAGTACATGCACATTTGTGTTCCAGAGAGCAAAAGTTTATTCATCTAGAACCAGCAACTACATAGACATTAAGGGCTTCTGTAAAGAGTGTCAAGGCCATGTTAAAATGACATGTGCCAGAGAACCAACAGTCAACAGCCCAATGGTTCTCGAGTGTTCCATCGAAGACACTGATATCTCCCTGCACACTGGCCGTTCCAAGAGGTTCATGTCTGGAGACCTTCGTGCACAGATTTCAAAAGAGCTGTGTGAGGGCAGGATGGAGCCGGCTGTATGGAGGTCAGCGAAGGCATCAGATTTGATGGATATTGGAGATCCTGAGCCAAGTCACCTACCAAAATTGGCGACCCTACGAAAAGCAAAGCAAGAGAGAAGAGATTTGGAATTAGGTGACAAAGATCCAATTTTGTCTTTGCAATTGCTAAAATATAGCACACCTCACAGTGGTTGTATAAGAGACATTGGTCTAGACAAGTTCTTCTGCCACTATTGGAGTCCAACTCAGCTCCATGTGTATAGAGCATTGTCCAAAAAATGCCCCTCTGTAGTTTGCTTTGATGCAACAGGCTCGGTTGTGAAAAGACTTGTGAGACCAAATGGTACATCTGGCCACATCTTCCTTTATCAGGGCGTTCTGACAGGGGACAATTCCTCAGTCCCAGTTGTGCAAATGCTGTCAGAGAGACACGACATTAATGCTATTGCAACATGGCTGACAGAATGGCTTCGTACGGGTGCTGCTGTACCAAAGGAAGCCGTGAGTGACTTTTCTCTGGCTATTCTTGGTGCATTGGTGAAGGCCTTCACTCCTTACCCTGATCTGAAGACGTACATCAACGAATGCTTCCGTGTGCTACTTGGGAACCAGTCTGGGAAACTTCCGCCTTGTTTTATCAGGGTGGATGTCTGCACCAAACAATAAGGCAATTAAAGTATACAGGCTTATATAACGCAGAAAACATACCCAAACTAAAAACAATAGCAAAAAACCTGCCAAAAACAAATAATCACACGGTTAGCCTCTAAAATCGAACAACACTGTAAGGAACAATCTCCTAAAACGTTCCTTTGTCCACCTAAACTAAACCTTTAATTAGGCTGAAGGACCACTCCAATTTTTACTAGCTTTATGCATGAAGTGGGAAATATTGTTCAACTATGAACATATTGACTGTGTTATCAGCTGAAAGTATAAAGCATATAGATTGAATTAGAAAAGCCTAAAAAAATAGACCAATTTGGTTTGTTTTGTATTGAGCTCAGCACAAAAAACGTAGCGCTCCGCAAAAACTATTGGGCTGCAAATCTTAATTAAACATTTGAGTTTACTCCAAGGTTGTCGTTGATAATTGAAAAAAAATATGGTTGCTATTGCCCTGGTTATATAAGACTTGTGAATTATGAATCAAGCTTTAAAAAAAACGAAGAGCTCCAGTTCATTTTGCAGTGTCGGGCTCTGATGACTTCCACTGTCGAAATAAAATTCATAATATCTCCGAAACCAAAGCAGCACAAACGCCAATTTTAACGGCACAAACCTGCACAAACAAAGCACAAAAAAAGTAGACCAGTTTGGTCGGATTCGAAGCAAAATGGGGGGGATGGTGAACTCTGGATGACCTTAACAAATATTCTTTAATATCTTCAAAACCAAAGCAGCACAAACGCTAATTTCAACGGCACAAACCTGCACAAACGGAGCACTAAAAAAGTAGCCTACCGTGGTTTGTTTTGGATCCAGCTCAGCACCAGCAAAGAAAGAAAAACTTAGCGCTTTGTTTTGAAGCGGGGGGCTTGGATGACGTCATCGTCTGAAATTAAAATTCATAATATCTCCGAAACCAAAGTAGCACAAACGAAAATTTCAACGGCACAAACCTGCACAAACGGAGCACTAACGAACTAGCCCACTTTGGTTTGTTTTGGAGCGATATGGGTGGATGGTAAACTCTAGATGACCTAAAAAATAATTTTTAATATCTCAGAAACCAAAACTGCACAAACGAAAATTTCAACGGCACAAACCTGCACAAACGGAGCACTAACCATTCAGACTATTTGCTGAATTTTTTGACGTGGGTGGGGTGTCAGCTTCACACAGCTACGAGCCACGACGGGTCCGCGCCCTAGTTACGTGAGCGCGCAGTGAGCGCGTGAGCGTTACTTTTCGCTTCTGTGCTGCATTCAGGTACCGAACTCAGTTTTTTTTATTTGCTCTTTGCGTGAAGCGGCCAGTGTTTAGTTTCCAGGCCCCAACGCACCCAAGCGACGTACAGGCCTGCAACGGGGTAATTTTCTGGGTTTAGTTATGATGAAAGCCGGCATAGCTCATAACATTTAATGGGTATTTTGTTTTTGTATTTGAATTGAATGTTTGTTCATGTCATTGAAAGTGACTGATGGACACTGTTTGAATTGGAAGCGCTGAAGGGTATTTTTTTCAGTGTTAAGGGTATTTGTGTTAAGATACATTCATTTTAAATGTGCAGTGCTTTAGGAGCACTGTGAATTTATTTGAGCTTTGACCTCACTCTTTTGAGTGAGCATTTTGATTCATTGAGAAACACAGTGAAGTGTGTTTTGCATTTATTTAAATTCTGTAATTTCATTTAACCCTTATTTTTTAGTAAAAAGACATTTCCTTTTGCAATTCATTATTTCATCGTGATATTCCTACTGGGTTAAAAAATATATATATTTGTGCAGAATATTTACAAGGGTACTCATAACAAATCCAACAACAACGACTGCAGTTTTATCACCACTTAATGATAAGAACTCAGGGCGCCCCATATTAAGTTGAGTTATATGTTTCGGATGTTTTTGCCAGCACAGCTAGCAACAGGATGCACCATAGACCACCGTAGAACTACAAACAGACAATAAACAGAACAATGAATTTACATCCACACAGTCAGTGAATAAAAACTAAAATAAAGCTGTAGAATTATAGTCTACTGACCACTTTGCCCGCTTGCAGCTCCGAATGGGAGGGGGATCACTTTAGCTTTGAAATATCTTGCCTTTCAACCAGAGCCATAGAGCTAAAAAGAGTCGCGACACTCCCATTGGACTCCGTTGTACGCTGTTTGCCGCCCACTTCCGGGGTATGCAGCCTCGCATAGTTCCAAAAAGCCATTCTATGGCGTCGGACATCATTCACTTCCATTGCTGACTCTCGAGTAACTTCTGAGGTAAGTTGATTAAATAGCTACCTGTTTTGAATTGTCAACTGTCTATATTGTATCATAGGCCATTTATGATGCATATTCTGATCTTTTGTTGTATGTACACAGCGTAATTATATATATATTTTTTATCTTGGTAGACGACCGATTGCCTGCTAGTTTGTTAGCTTGACTTGCCTTCTGTGAAGGTAACGTTATATCCAGGGGTAAATTGATTAAATAGCTACCTATTTTGAACTGTCAACTGTCTATATTTTATCAGAGGTCCTTTATGATGCATATACTGATCTTTATTTGTATGTACACAGCGTAATTATATATATATATATATATATATATATATATATTATCTTGGTAGACCACCGATTGCCTGCTATTTTTGTTAGCTTGACTTCGCCCTCTGTAAAGGTAGCACTAACGTTATATCCAGGCGTAAGTTGATTAAATAGCTACCTCTTTTGAATTATTATTTGTCATGGTTTTCAGGTGACGAGCCCACATGCAGATACGAACGGGAGGCAATGCACAGTTTTAAGATAATTTATTTGGAAAACAGGCAGGTCTACGGACGGAACTACAGTTGAATCGGCTGGGTCAGAACGTCACGGCTGGAAAGTCTGCAAGAGAGAGTGAGTGAGTACTCTGAAGGAAGAACCCGGAGAATTGCTAGAAGTAGCGCTGCTTACCATTAGGCTGGGCGGACCTAACCGGGAAGAAGTAGCGTCAGGAGAACTCTATGATACTACTCTGCTGGAGATAGGCGGCTAGTGGCTGAGGGCGGCTGATGTAGCTGGCGAGGAATCCTGAGCGAGCCTCATCGGCAACGGTTGACAGATGGATTGACCAGAGTGAACACAGAACCAACAGAACCCGGGAGAGGGGATCTCAGGCCTCGCTGGGTAACTTCCAGGAAGTATGAGGGGAGCGCCAGAGCAAAATCTGAGCAGGCAGGTTCCGCTGGTCTGTTTCTTCGGACGAGACGTCAAGACAGGTGAGTGCATCCAAGCACCAAAATCACGACTGGTTAAGGCTCCGGCGTCTTCCATCTGTCAGCGCTCTGCTTAAGACGCCAGAGGAAGCCGCCTGCAACGAGCTGCAGGTGTGGACCACGCCTCCTCAGCCAACTAGACACACCTGAGGAGTAGAGTTAGAGCAGCCAAAACACAGAGAACCCTGACATTATTAAGCCACGACTTGTTTCCATCGCGTTGTAGCTCCAGCCAGCATAAACACCAGTGCATGTGTCGCTTGTCCTTGGTGGTCAGGCAGCGTGATGTTGCCAAATGGCCTCCCCGTTCCCAGATGGACCTCCACGCCTGGAGTAATGGACATTTCATCTAAGGTAAGCACACACTCTCTCTACATTTCACTCATGCCACCTGCCTTCAGCCTCAGCATCTCAAACACTTCCCCCAAAACTCCCGGCTCCAGCTTTACATGTTGCATCCTCCTTTGCAGCGTGCGGATGTTAGGCAGTGGAATTTGCATTTTCTGGAGGGTTTTATAACCGGTGGTGCCAGTGGTAAATCTTATTTTTATAGCTTTTTTGTCTCCTTTCCCCACCGTATTCCTCTCTTCTTTTCCTGTCCAAGGGCTGTCATTTGGTCTCTGTTAAACATTTGGGTGAACTTCTGATTAACTAAATTGTTCCTCTTTCTTAGCGCCAAATTCATTCTTTTTTGCTGTGCTAGAGCCCTCTCTGCTCTCCTTCTCATTAACTTCTCCATTTTAAGTTGCCTTATTAGGTCCTCCACAATTGCACTATTAGACCCTGGCAGTCTGGTCCCTGGAGCACCTGGCCCTGGCAAAGTTGGTTCATCGTTGCGGGCTCCTGACTGACTGGCCCTCGGCACACACATCCCTGGATCACCTGCCCCTGGTAAAGTAGCCTCTTGGTCGCTCTCTCTGTCTCCTGTCATGTCCCTTTCCTTGCCCTCAAAATCCACCTCAATTTCTCCCTCAACCTCTGTAACAATAACAAGGTAATGTTGCTGTTATATGTATTTTGCATTTGCACCTACTGTTATCTTCAATAAAAGGGTACACTACACTCCTATAGAAAACAAATTAAAGCGAAAAATTACTGTAATGTGAATCAAATCATCTGCCACAATCAGAAACCAAAAAAATGTATAAACTCATCTACTGGCAATGGTTAATTTGGTAGAAATTTTTAGATTATCTACATTCTGTATGCAAATCCTCAGAGAATCCCTGAAGCTGGATGTATTAATATGAATGTAATGTCTCATTAGGAGTGTAGTCTATCCTTGAATTACATTAAATGGGGAATATTTTTAGTGTCCAGGACTCAGATGAAGAGGATGTTAGTATGCGTTGTTGAGAGGAACTGCCCTACAGTGACTGGCCATAGTGCTTACTGGAACTCTACAGGTGTGAGTCTGATGTATGCAAGAGAAAGTATTTTTCTAGGCAGTCCTGAATGAACTGGCTTTAATGAACATATTTGTGCCTCTGTCTCAACAGATCTTGCTGGACCAGCAGTATCGTTTTTGTGGCCATCACAGGTTTCAGTGGAGCACCCCAAAAAAAAATGGTTACGATACCTGTTCTTAACGCCTGTTTACACATTTGTTGTTCTTGTTCACACATACAGTACGTATGTTTATTATTCATGCTTGTTCCCTTTTTTTTTGTTCCACATTGTTCATTTTTATCTTATGCCAGATACCTTTATTATTATTGTTGTCCTTCCCTTCAGCCCTGATGCACTCTGAAGCCTGATGTATGTGGAGGATTTATTTTTTTTAAATGTATTTATAATATTCCTCCCTGTTCCTTCACTTTGTTCTTGTTTTTCCAGTTAGATACACACATTTACACACACACACACATCTTGTTGTCTCACTCAGTATTTTTTATTAAACAATATTTGAATCTTTCATCCAAGCTTAATGAGTTGTTATTATTTAATATATTTGATTCTTTGTGCATGGCTTAGTATTAAAATTATCAATGTTGTGTGGCCAACTCGTGCCTCATCAGAAAAAGTGGGTGTAAATGCTGAATGGACTATTCTTTCTCAAAAAAGCAAAAAGCAACAACGGAGTCCAATGGGAGTGTTGCCTGTCACTGTTTCTCCATCACTCTCTGCAGCTAACCTTACTCTTACTCTGTGCATTAACCCAGAGACGTAGAGAAAAATCTTAATAGCTCTGCACTTACCTATAGACCCAAACATATAAGCATAATGCTTTTGATAATATGTGAATGGCTTAATCTTAAAATTATATTCTTAGTCTTAACATGATCATGTTTCACGTTGTGGTCTGGGGGTGACCACTTATCAGAAGTGAGCTAGCTGCTAGGTGAATGCTGAATGGACCACGGCAGACCTAACGCTACCACGAAGGTAAGCTAATGGCTGAATGGGAATTTATAAGCAAAATCACGGTAATCAATAATACAGCCCAGTCACCATAAAATGAAAATCATGAGACATCTGTCATCACATGAATGATATGGAAAAGAAAACTTAAGTTAGAGCCGTTCTAGCCTGTACTCCTGTTCATACGAACATGAACATAAGCTTTTCCCCCCAAAAATGTAAAACGTATCTAAGTAATATACAGCTTTTTGTTGTCACCCTGCCTCTCAAAATGGAAAAATGACATTAACAAATATGTAATCATGCAATAACAGCTGAAAAAGTAGTAGGGTGTATGTTTATATATGTATTAACCGTTAAATAACGCAATTGCTGCTGTCTGTCCCATAGAAGAAAATGACAGCCAGCGTATGTTTTGGAACTATAGCGGTCTACATGAACCACGTGACTGCCCTGGCGGTGACATCAAAGAGTGTCGCAACTCTTTTCAATCTCTATGGCGCTGCTTTCAACCAACCACGGTAACAACAGCTTCAGTATGTATCATGAAGAGAAAAAAAAGGAAGTCCAAAAGACCGATAACAAAAATGTCAAAAGAAAAGAGGGAGGCCTCTAGTGGTCAAACTAGGTACAGCTGCATTACACAAAAAACTAAATCCACAGCATTTTGATTGGTTATAACAAAAGTTCAACTAGAGTCCAGCTGTCCTCTTTTTACTAGTTCTAGAACTTTCCAATCCCCCATACTCTCATCAACATATTTTCAAGGTTTGGAAAGATGGAACCTAAATATTTAATCATTGCTTTTTGTTTCTGCTGCTGATTTATTCAACTTCAGAAATAGTGTTGAGATAAAAACAAAAAAATGTTTTATTGAAATAAGCATCAGAGTTTTATTGAAATAATAAAAATTGAGCGAAGCAAGTGAATTTGCAGGAAATGTATAAAATACAGCATAAAGTCAGTTTATTTTACACTAAAAAAACAAAGTAGAACAGCAGCAAATGTTCAAAAGAAACATTTAACATTTTAATCTAAAAATTCTTTAAAATATAGAAGCCACCAGAAACGGATACAGTTCAATGCTGGAGAAAAACTGGCAACATTTCAATAAAATCTGAGTCATGAAAGTAAAGAACCAAGAGAGAAAGTCAACATCCTGATATTCAGAGTAAAGCTGTTACTGGAAACAGGCAGGAAAAACATGTGGTTCCTTTAAGAGTTTTTCACTGGTCTTTTTTGTCTCCTACTAAGCTGTTTTTTTTAAACCCTACTCAGAAGGTAGTAGAGTGGTTGTCAAGTAGAGTAGAAGCCATTCTTGAGCAGACTGCTAGTCAGTGATTGGCCGTGGGTGTGGGCAGTCAATCAGCCGACAGTGGAGCGAGGGGAGAGGGAAACACCGGATTCAATACATTGAAGGCTGTGAAGTTTTTTCTATAAAGACTGTGGATAAAAAAAGTTCTTTACAGCTGCTAATCTAGCCAGTTTTTTGTGTGCGGTTGAGGTCAGAGCTGCTGCTGCTGCTGCCACCTTCTGGTGAGAGAAGCGGCGTAGAATAAGCACAAGCGGTGGTGTGGGGGCAGCTGGTAGACTGATTTACACGGGGCATAAATCAGTCTGGAAAGGATCCATCCCTCCGGCCCAAAACAGACCGGACCAATCACAGCACGGGAGATGGGACTTTGCAATGCGTCACTCTCAGTGGCAGAATTACCCATAATCCAGCAGCACTTTTCTGCTACCATAACAGTCAAGATATATTCGGAGATGCCTTGGATGATTAAGAAAGTGAATGTAAGTACAACATTTATCCTATGATTTTTTAGACAAAAGTGTGAAAAAAATTGCTTATTGGAGAGTTTGTTCGATGGCATGACAGGTTTCACGGACGACAAATTGAAAAACAGAAAACGGTGCTTGGAGTTATTTGGGTCACATCTGTAGTTATCTACTGGGTTCTAACCTATTGACGCTGACCCTGTGAGTCTCGTCTTTGAAATCAAGCTCTACCAGCTCCTTACCAGACTGAGTCCAGGCTAGAATTTAATGTTTTGAGCAGATAAGTCTGTCCTCCCTCTCTGATTTTTATCTTTCTCTCACACAGAGACGTCAGAGCCTGATCTATGACCTAGATGTTTATCCAATTTATTATTTTATCCTTAAAAACCTTCAAGACATTGTTGCATTTCTTGCATTTACATTATTTTTATATTTTAAAGAGTCTATTTATAATTTCATCATGTTTTTATTCTAACGTTTCTCGCACTTTCTTTAGAGTGATGGCACATAATAATATGCTTAATTGGAGAAGGGTGCAAAACAGCAGGTGTGAATCAAAAAGGGGTACAGTGGAATGGAACTCAGGGAGGATGAGCAGAATGATGCAAGGTAGACAGGGTGATGTAAAAGTCACATTAGAAGAGTTTCACAAGAAAACTGATTGAATCCATGAATGTGAAAACGTAATTCTGAGTGAAAGAGACAGACGTGAACAGACTGAACTATCTGTTCAACAGGGAGAGTGTTGGGATTAATGTTTATACTTCATTAACCAATTTATCATGTTATGATGTAGTAATGTGAGCTTCTGATATAATCATATTACTCACATGATAGCTGAAACAGAAGACACTCTGTTTCTTCCCTTCCTGAAACAAGAAGACTCAGCTACAAGATTATGTGCTGACTGGACGTGACTGCTCAGCTGTGTATCTTTGTTGACAACTGAGGCTGTAACTACCTGTTTCCCCACCCTTCAGAACAGCCTCAGTCATGTAACTAGGGAAACGCCCCAAACTTAATAAAACCGAGGAGAACGCTGGGACCGGCAGAGTGGGTTGGAGATTGTAACTGTACGGTCTCTTCCCACTCTCCTAGAGAATGAAACCAAACTAATTGTCTTTGTGTCTTTCTTTCCCTGTGTAGTATGATGTTCTAGGTGCTTAGACCTGACAGAGAGGCTTTCTCTGACAGGAGGAGACTCTTTAGACTCAATCAGCAAAGAAACACTGAGGAACCAGAACTGAACCCAAAGCCAAATCCAGGATGCAGAGGTTCAGTGAATGTGGTGTTGAAGGTGTGGAGGTGGATCAGAGAGTCAGAGGAGACTCTGTAGAAGGACAGAATACCAGCAGGACAGTCCACATACACTGCTACTCTGTGGGAGACGGAGGAGGAGGAGATGGATGTTTCTCTGTTATTGTGACAGACAGAGTAACCAAGAGCTTCAGAGCAGCTCAGACTCCAGGAGTGATCATTCAGTCCAAACCAACAGTCTCTAATGTCTCCTCTCCTCCTGATTCTTCTGTAACTCACTGATATCTCAACATCTCCACTCCACTTGACCTCCCAGTAACAGCGACCAGTCAGATCATCTCTACACAGCAGCTGAGGAACATCAAATCTGTCTGGATGATCAGGATATCGCTTAGGCTTCTCCATCCAGGTCACCTTCCTGTTGTCTTCAGACTGTTTGAGGTTTCTGCTCACTGTGTTTGTGTCGATTGTGAGTTGACAGGAATCTGATGGAAAGAACAAAGACAATCCAGCTGCAGTTATTGATAATTTATTGATGATGACTCCTGAATGAGTAATGGACAGTCTGAAGATGGTTGAATGTGAGCTGCTTTGTTGTCATGAATCAAATAAAAACACACTTACATTTCCTCAGACCTGGTGTCAACCATCGGACTCCAGCAGGCTCCACCCTGAAAGGAGGAGGGGGGTCAGACCATCAGTCTCTTTCAGCAGCAAACATCCACTGGCTCCCTGGAGCTTAGAGAATAGACTTTAAAATACTTCTTTTAGTTTATAAATCACTGACCGACTTGGCACCACAACACATTACACAGAGCTGTTGTTGGTGTATCAACCCTCCAGACCACTCAGATCTTCTGGTTCTGGTCTACTTTGCAGAACCACAACCCAACAAGGAGAAGCAGCATTTAGTTCTTATGCTTCACAAATCCAGTACAAACTTAAAAAAAACTGCAAAGCAGGCAACACACTGCGTTCCTTTAAATCAGAATCAGAAATACTTTAATAATCCCAGAGGGAAATTGTTGTTTCAGTACAATCGCCAGGGGGAGACGATTTACTGAGGCCTTGCTGCCATCAAATCACAACTGAAAACCCCGTGTTTAGAGTGGCGTTCGGCCATAATAACAGGAGCATTGACAAACATATTTGATGTGTATAGATGTTTTCACCTGATACAATTTATTGTTTGGCACTGGTCTGAAAACCATTGACTGTTTGATGTGTTAATGATGTTTTTATGAAAATAACCCCCACACCATTACACTACCAACCTGAACCGATCCATGCTTTCATGCTGTTGACGCCAAATTCTGACCCATCGAATGTCGCAGCAGAAATCGAGACACGTCAGACCAGGCAACGTTTTCAAATTTTCTATTGACCAATTTTGGTGAGCTGACAGCAGTGGCACCTGGTGTGGTCTTCTGCTGCTACAGCCCATCTGCCTCAAGCTCCAATATGTTGTGCATTCAGAGACGCTCTTCTGCATGCCTTGGTTGTAATGATTTTTGCGTTTGTGTTGCCTTTCTATCAGCTCAAACATGTCTGGCCATTCTCCTCTGACATCTGGCATCAACAAGGCATTTGCGCCCACACAACTGCTGCTCACTGGATATTCTCTTTTTTTTCCGACCATTTTCTGTAAACCCTCGTGATGGTTATGCACGAAAATCTCTGAATTTCTTAAATACTCAGACCAGCTTACCTGGTACCAACAACCATGCACCGTTCAAAGTCCCTTAAATCCCCTTTCTGATGCTCGGTTTGAACTGCAGTTTGAACTCATGTGTACATGCCTAAACACATTAAGAGCCTGCCATGTTATTAGTTGATAGTAATTTGTGCTAACAAGTAGTTGGACAGGTGTACCTAGAAAAGTGGCCGGTCAGGGTATATGTAAAAATCTTAATTTGATTATATGCTAGAATGATTTCATGTTCAATGAATACACAAACGAGAAGGCAGAAGAGGATAAAAGGAGAGAAACAGATGAGACAAGAAGCTAAAAGGGACAAAACGTAAAAGAAAAAGAGGAGAGGGAGCAATATAAATGGCTATATTTGCAGTCACCGACTCAACTGGTAATACATTACGTGATCCGGGAATTATAAACAACACTTTATTTATACACCGAGATTTCTACAAATCTTTCTACACATCAGAAATAAATCCATCAAATAATGACATCAAGGCAAGGCAAGGCAAATTTATTTATATAGCACAATTCAGTACAGAGACAATGCAAAGTGCTGTACATGATTAAATTATAGGAAAACAAAAAAAAGAACATTAAAAAGAGTAAAACAGTTTAAAACGGCCAAGATGGTCTAGTGCGAGTCAATACCCTACAGCAAGAGTCAATACCCTACAAGCTGTTTTAAGAAAGTTAATGTATAAGTTTATCTGCAGGTTAAATGCATCTGGCAATGATGTTATCTTGTCACTTGCTGACACCACACGTAGTGCAATCCGATACCAATCTAAGTTGTGGAGACACTGGTATTCCTGCCTTCTTAAAGCACCTATCTAATTGATAATGGTACTTGTATTGTTTTTTTTTCTCCTTCTTATCCATTTATTCATGTTTTTATGTATGTATTTATTGGACCATGAGTCCGGAATAAAGTTTATCTATCTATCTATCTATCTATCTATCTATCTATCTATCTATCTATCTATCTATCTATCTATCTATCTATCTATCTATCTATCTATCTATCTATCTATCTATCTATCTATCTATCTATCTTTAACTAGAACAGTCAAAGGCAATCCTAAACAAATGTGTTTTACATCAAGCAATTTCTGGATAAAAAAACACTTCCTAAATTATCAGATAGTCAAAGAATTACCCTGGACTCACCGCATACAATAGTTGAAGTTCAGGAAGCTTTAAAAAGCATGCTCAATAAAAAGGCTCCAGGTCCAGATGGTTTCCCTACTGAGTTTTATAAAGAATTCTGAAATATTCTGGCACCAACGTTCCACGTTATCCAGTCTTCCTCTTCTGTTTTGTTGTTTGTCACACTATCAATGCAGAATTCACCACAGTCACTCTCATCCAGAGCATGAACCTTGTTTTGCTGGTCTCAATTTTTTACAGCAAGGGGCGTAGTGATTGTATTTGTTACATTTGTTATGATTTTTCCAAAAGCTGGGACTCTTTTTGGAGGATGTTGTGTGTCACATCGACCAGATGTCTTTCCTTTTCCATCTCTATTTGTCTGTCTGGATCCCCATTTCTGCTCAATGGATATTTTTTTTCATTACTCTGCTTGTCTCCTGTTTTACAGCATTCACACTGCTGCTTTCGCTGGACAGTTTTTTTTAAACCAGTTCAGTTTTAATAAAAACTAACTTTAAAAGCTTCAGCTTTATTTTAGAAATAATCATGTCACCGGAAAACGCAAGCATCAATATCCCATCAGTGTATAAAACCCTTGTGGAGATAACATTTGTTATAACCATAAAAACACACTTAAATCACATTGGCAATCACATGGTATCAAAATAGTAGCGGGGCTACTCGGTAGCTCCATGTGTTTAAAAACACAATGTAATGCATTGTACAAATTTTAACTTTCCCTACAAAACCTTTTGGTGCCACGTGTATGTTTGGTTCAGTTTGGCTATCCAATGAAGAGCAGTGGTCCAGGGAAATTCTTCTTTCAGTGGCAGGCTAGCAGCTTAGCAGCAGACATGTGGCCATGAGCTAGCCAAAATGTGGCCGAGATAGACAGCTCCAAGGTCCTGCAGGTATTCTCTGATGCGGTTGCAGTCGAGTCCCTAGCATGCAGCAGGCGATTTCAGTCCTTTTTCCTCCCAGCTTGGGAAAGTGGTTCTTGTGCTGACCTTACAGCCATTCCACATCGTCTGGAATCAGCTTCCAGACAATGACTGGTTTTGGCATTCTTCACTTCAGTGGCTTGGAGCCAAGAAGTTGGGCTGCAAACTTAGCTTCTGATTCTAGTCGACAGATCTCCGAACCTAGTTGAGTCGTCCGGACGAGGAGAGATTTTTCCCCTGTGCATCGGGCCCAATGAGGCCCCATGTCCTGCTAGCTTATGCAGGCAGACTGTCTCCTATCCAGGTCTCCAGGCAGACTTGTAGAGTCTGAGTGCCATGTGGGAAGTAAAGAAGACTGAGGAGTGGTCTGGCACAATAGGGTAGTTCACGCGTGACGTCCGCGCTACTTCCGGGTCCCGCGTGTAGGCAGAAACAGGAATGTTCTCACATTCTATCATTACAAAACGGGTGAATTAGAGCGTGCTTTTAGTTAGTTTATTTTCGAAATCTAAACA
Organism: Fundulus heteroclitus; assembly: GCF_011125445.2. Lineage (NCBI taxonomy): Eukaryota > Metazoa > Chordata > Actinopteri > Cyprinodontiformes > Fundulidae > Fundulus > Fundulus heteroclitus. The sequence continues at coordinate 408,107 of NC_046382.1, forward strand.
ATGCCTACGACTTGTTGTGTTCCCGGTTGCACACAGAGACATTCCAAATTGTTGGATGTACATTTCTTAGTTAGCTCTCTCCAAAATGCAGCTCACATAAGAATAACTCATCCTCAAGTTCATCTTCTGTCACCATGTTGTGTTTTATCTGTTCTGGGTTCTTGAATAAATTACAATTCTACTTGAAGATGGTCTTTTATTACAGGCAAATCATTTACATCATTTACATGACCAGAGCTCTCAACTCTAACGCAATGACCATTTGACACATAATTTTCACTTACTTTACATGCTCACATGCAACACATCGCATTTCTCACGCATAACAATAACAAAGATTAAAGCAGAAACGCTTCCATCTCTTTCCAACTTTAAACAGAGGAGGGCTCAAGTTTCAACATTCAAAAACTTACAACACACCAATAGGCTGGATTCCTGCTGAGTTTCACCCCATTTTACATCTCCATTCATGCGAACACATTCCTCCTGTGAGCCAGTAAAACTATGAGCCTAGCAACTCTCCATTGAAAGGCCGTGACCAGTTCCAGGTGAATCTAAATGTAAATTTAAGGTCTAACCAGGCCTCGCCGGAAGGTCTATAAAGCTTGGAACTCCACACTACTCCAGAAATTGTGAATTGAGAAATCTTTCTGGATGGGGATCAAAAAGTATTCAGCTTCTGAATAGAAGTCTAGTTGTTTTATTTTTTTAACTGATCATAGCCTGGATGAATGAGAATCTTACATCTGTAAATTGGCTGTCCGGCATGAACATGAATGGTCCTGTAGCACAATTTATCACAAACAATAGGCTACAGATAGGTCTGTCTCCATTCAGAAACTGTCGCTACATCCTTACTGATTTTGCAGGATGGTGGGCTGTACAGTTTAGCCAAAAATCAAAAAAGCAATATCTTTCAACAATAATTGCGATTTAATTTTGACTTTTCCCTGGATTAACCACAAGCAACAAAAATGCCCTGTAGATAAAGAACTATTTATAACAAGAAATATCCCTGTTTTTATTAGTCAGTATATTATTATTATTATTATTATTATTATTATTATTATTATTATTATTATTATTATTGCACAAGTCACTATCACTTTACTTGGATTTATAGTTATACATATGTATATATATGAACATGTATGTATATATGTATATATATACATGTATGTATGTATGTATGTATGTATGTATGTGTATATATATATATATATCATATTACCTTCTGTGGAATGTTAAATATATATATATAAAATGTGTGTATATCTGGAGCATGTAACAACAGTAATTTCCCTCTGGGATTATTAAAGTATTTCTGATTCTGATTCAATAGAATAGTTTTATTAGTTGGACATCAATCCTTGTTGTACATAAAGTGCAATCAACAAACAAGTCTATGTATTAAAAAGTCTGATCGGTACGTAATGCTATGGTGAGAATCCTGAAGGTTTCTGGTAAAAAAAAAAAAGTATAAATATAGAAACCCTAAAACAAATAATAAAATTAGATTTTCTCACTGCTGCAACTCCCTCGTCTTCCATGTGGAGGCCTCGTCTTCCATGTGGAAACCTATTTTCAACAGCTACTTCCGGCTGCGCTTCCAGGCGGCGGCTAAGAGCATACACTTCGACCTCTGGGGAACATTTTTTAATAAAAAAATGCCGCCAAACGCGCTAGAAATTACTCATCCACCCAGCCGTTTGGTACACGATCGCCAACACCTGCTGGAACTACGACCATGCAGTGTTTTTGGACTTATAACCACCACTACGATGGACTGTTTGCGCGGCCATGGGATACTCCGAGAACAAGTCCCAGAGGGCCTACGAAGCAGCGGACTCGCCAAACACTTCACGCCGAAGAAGGGCCAAATGTAAGCGTTGTAGCCAGCCGGAGAAACGCGGGTGCCGCGGGGGTTTAGCAGCCAGGCTGAAGGCTAACCCATTCAGATCGCCGCTTCCTTCCATCCTGCTGTCAAACGTCCGCTCACTAGACAACAAAATGGACCACCTACAACTACAACTTTCTGCAAAGAGGGAGTTTAGAGACTGCTGTGCCCTCATCCTGACCGAAACATGGCTCACACCAGAAATCCCAGACCACGCCGTTAGCCTGGAGGGACTAGCCACCTTTCGCACCAACAAGAACAGAGAACTCAGCTGTAAGTCCCAAGGAGGACTGTGCACTTACATCAATAACTCCTGGTGTAAAAATGCTAGAATAATAACAAGTTTTTGCTCTCCGGACATCGAGATGCTAACTATTAGCTGCAGACCCTTTTATTTGCCCAGAGAGTTCACTGCGGTTGTTATCACAGCGGTCTATGTCCCTCCCAGCGCAAACACAAAAGAGGCTATGAGCGTTCTCTACCGGACCATCTCAGAGCTGCAATCTGCATACACGGAGGTCGTTTTCATTATTGCTGGGGATTTTAACCAGGCAAATATGAAAACTGTTCTCCCTCATTTCTACCAACATGTAGATTTTGCAACTCAGGGAGAAAACACTCTAGACTTGGTTTACACAAATATTAAAGGCGCATTCAAGGTAGCCCCCGCGCCCACCTAGGCTCATCTCTCTGTGATGCTATTCCCAGCATACAGGCCCCTGCTGATCAGAGCCAAACCTACAGTGAAGCAGGTGAGGGTGTGGACCGAAGGAGCAATGGAGGTGCTCCAGGATTGTTTTGAGCTGCAGCAACATGTGAGGACAAGATCGACATTGATGAGTACGCCATGACTGTGTCAGCCTACATCAACAAATGCATTGAGGACGTCAGCACCACAAAGACCATCATCACCAGAGCCAACCAACGAACCTGGATTACTGAGGAGGTCGGCCATGTGCTAAAAGCACGGAACTCAGCCTTCAAGTCTGGTGACAAGGAGGCTCTGAGGACAGCGAGAGCCAACTTGAACCTTGCCATCAAGCTAGCAAAGCGGAACCACGATAAGAAAATCCAGGAGCTTTTCCATGATGGCAGCGACACCAGGAGCATGTGGAAAGGCATACAGGCGATCACTGAATACAACACGCCCTCCCCCCGGTGGGTGAAGTTGATGCTGACTTCCTCAATGGACTAAATAACTTCTTTGGGAGGTTTGAGGCACTAAATAGCACTCCAGCAGTGAAAGCTGTCCCCCATCAGGAAGAGCAGGTCCTCCGCCTTGACACTACCGACGTGTGGAAGACTTTGAGAAGAGTCAACCCGCGGAGGGCCCCAGGTCCCGACAACATACCTGGGCAGGTGCTCAAAGAGTGTGCAGGTCAGCTGGCTGGTGTCCTCACAGACATGTTTAACACCTCACTGGACCAGGCCACAGTGCTTGCATGCTTTAAGTCTGCCTCCATCATTCCAGTGCCAAAGAAACCTCAAGTCACCTGTTTCAATGACTACCGGCCTGTTGCACTGATTCCCATCATGATGAAGTACTTTGAAAAGCTGGTGAAAGAACACATCGTCTCCAGTCTTCCTCCAACTCGATCCGATCCAGTTTGCCTACCGACGAAACCGCTCCACTGAGGACGCCATCTCCTCTGCTCTTCACCTGAGCCTAGCACACCTGAAGGAGAAGAACACGCACGTGCGGCTGCTGTTCCTTGACTTCAGTTCAGCGTTTAACACCATGATCCCACAACATCTGGTGGGAAAACTGGAGCATCTGGGCTTCAGCACACCCCTTCAACTGGCTGCTAGACTTCCTCACCAACAGACCTCAGTCAGTCCGGGTCGGACAGAAAACCTCTGATGTCATCACCCTCAGCATGTGCTCCCCTCAGGGCTGTGGCCTGAGCCCCCTGCTGTTCACCCTGATGACGCACGACTGCGTCCCCAGGTTCACCACCAATCACATTGTGAAGTTTGCAGACAACACATTGGTGGTGGGCCTGATCAGAGATGACAACGACCAGGACTACAGAGAGGAGGTGGAGCAGCTGGTGGGCTGGTGCAGAGACAAGAACCTGATCCTGAACGTGGAGAAGACGAAGGAGATCATCGTCGACTTCAGGAAGAACCGGCCCCACCACGCTCCACTGCTCATCAACAGCTCAGCTGTGGAGGTGGTCACCAGCACCAAGTTCCTGGGGGTGCACATCACAGACAACCTCACCTGGTCTGAGAACACCATGTCACTGGTGAAGAGGGCACAGAAACAACTGTACTTCCTGCGGAGGATGAGGAGAACCCACCTACCCCCGCCCATCCTCACGACCTTCTACAGAAGCACCATAGAGAGCATTCTGACCAGCTGTCTCTCTGTGTGGTGTGGAGGCTGCAGTGCCTCCGACTGAAAGAACGTGAGGAGAGTGGTGAGGACAGCAGAAGGGATCATTGGGGCTCCTCTTCTCTCCATCAAGGACATCTCATCTCAGTGCTATGTGTCCCGAGCCCGTAACATCATCGGGGACCCCTCACACCCCCACCATGGACTGTTCTCCCTGCTGCCCTCTGGGAAGAGGTTCCACAGCACCCGCTGCAGGTCCACCAGGTTCTGCAAAAGCTTTTTCCTTGTTGCCATCAGACTGTTGAACTGCTAGAACTGCTGAAACCACAAAATGGACTCTTACTGCCGAAGCCACAAAAGGGACTCTGTACCACATTCACATATTGCACATTTGCACATATGCCATCAGACTGCTGAACTGCTGAAGCCACTTAATGGACTGTGAACTGCTGAAGCCACAAAATGGACACTGTATCACATTCGTATATCTGCACATTCACACATTTGCACATATGTTTCAGACTGCTGAACTGCTGAAGCCACAAAATGGACTCTGTACCACATTCGTATATTCCACGGTTTTAAAAATACTCACCTGTACACTGTGAATCGCACACTGTCTATTTCCCCAGCATTGCTTACATTGTTTACAACATAAATCACTGCTGCACCCTATCATAAAATTTACTGTGTATCCAAACGAAATTTTGTTCTGTACGCACTTTGTGCTTTCAAAATGACAAATAAAGTTGTCTAAGTCTAAGTCTAAGTCATATTACCAACACCTAAAGGACTTGTCTTTTACATTAGTTGCTACATAGCCAAAAATTGCTGACCTCAACGATTTAGGAATGATGTTATTTATAATTGCGACTGTATTCCAAATGTGATTAATTATGCAGCCCTAGATGGAGGCTCTTCTTCTGCTTCTGGGTCTACTTCAAGTCCTTAGTAATATTATTAATAGGAAAGCTTTTAATTGATAATTTTACTCATTCTTTTGTTTTAATTGTAGCACTGAGATTCCTTGGAATGATAAGTGCATTACAAATGTATTATTATTATTATCATTATTATAATTATTATTATTATTATTATTAAAGATAGAAGTTAGTTTACTGAAAAATGTAAAATATGAAATGTGTTAATGGTCATTAGCAGAAATCAAACTATTTGAATTAGTTGAAATGTTCAAGATAAAGAAATGTGTAGTTTGCATGGATGTCCAAACACTCCCTGAAAAGTTTAAGTAGCATGTTTGTAAACATGTTTGTAAACATGTTCGATTTTTAGCAGTTGGTGATAGTTGCTTGGACAAAAGTTGTTTCTAAGTCTGTTAGCATTAGTCTCATCTACCAGAATTTTTTTCCTGATGGAAGTGGGACAAGCAGCACATTACCCTGGTCAGTGTGATCTGTGTAAATAGAGTCATAACCCATAAACTCTGCACAACATTCGTATATTGCACATCTCGCATCATTGCATCTCCATCTAGCAGTACAAATGCTGCCAAACTCTTAGTTTTAAATTCTGTACATACAAATGTTTTTTTAAATATTTACCTGTACACTATGACTTTCTCCTGCATTGTTTACATTTCAATTGTTTTACTTTTAAATCAGTGCTGCACCTTATACTGTATTTTAAATCTACGGTAAATTACAAGCTGTATTCTTGCATTAATGCCCTTGCATAATCAATTTCTGCACATAGAAATAGTTTAAAAAATACTCACCTGTACAATGTGACTTCTCTTGCATTGTCTACATTTAAATTGCTTACTTTTAAATCACTGCTGCACCTCATACTGTAAATTCAATTGTTCTGCAATTTTATAAGCTGTATGCAACAAAATTTCGTTCTGTACGCACTATGTGCATACAAAATGACAAATAAAGTTGTCTAAGTCTAAGTCTAATATGTTTGACCCCTTTCTGGACTGGCAGCTTTTGTTCGACAAGATAGAAAACCAATGTTTACTGATCTCTATTAGGATCTGTCTAATAGCCATCAGTTCTGCTGCCTTTAGTCGGTTTAACCCAGTGTGTTTTAATCAATTGAAAAATCTTTTTAGCAGCATACAGATATGTGCTAGCCCAAAACATGTTGCTTCAACAGATTTATTTTAAAAGTGGTTGGATCTAATCTTTTAACGATTTTTTAAAAACTGTTGGGGGCCGTGGTTTTGTTTTCTGTCAAACTGACTAAAGGACAGAGGAGACGTTTCTCCCTCTTCCTCCTCTATCAGACCTTCTCTCCACATACAGCCGGTTCCTCAATACCTGAGAGCTTCCTGTCTCCAGTGTTGACTCTTCATTTCAGCCGAAAGCAGCGTCACTCCTGAGTCTCCTGGATGATTGTAGCTCAGGTCCAACTCTTTCAGATGGGAGGGGATGGAGGTCAGAGCTGAAGCCAGAGAAGCACAGCTTTCCTCTGAGATGAGACAGCCTGACAAGCTGCAGACACACAATTCAACACATAATGAGAACATGAGAAAGTTGAGGTAGAGCCCTAATTCTGAACTGCTAATTTTCAGTGGGGATAAACCTAACAAACTATTGATCAGCAGGTGAAATATCAATCAACCTGGATTTTGTTCTGTAGGTAGTAAAAAGTAACATATGACACATGTAAACACATGAATCCTAACTAGAGGTCAACTGGGAAGGAAACTCTGCAAAGTGACACAGACTCTGCAGAAGAGGGTGGCTTTAAACTTTCTTCAAACTGGACCCAATACACCAAAGATTAACTGTTGGTCCCAGTAGAACCATAGTTCTGGTATTTAGACAGCTTTATTCTCATTTCAAAAAAATGCTGAGACAAAGAATAAAGCGATTGTTTTTTATTCATAGAGAATATAGGTAGGACCACAAAAGTTAACAAACCTATCAATGAAATAACATTTAGATAATCTTTGATAGCAGGTAATGGACAGAAATTTGGTTTTAACAGGATTCAGAACTTTGTACCTGAGAGTTTCCAGTCTGCAGTTTGGACTCTCCAGTCCAGCAGAGAGAAGCTTCACTCCTGAATCCTGCAGGTTGTTGTTACTCAGGTCCAGTTCTCTGAGACTGGAGGACTGGGAGCTGAGAACTGAGGACAGAGCTCGACAGCTTCTCTCTGAGAGGTTACAGCCACTCAGTCTGAGACACGCAGAAAAACCTGGTATCAAATAATTTCTTATACCACTATCCATCCATCCTTCCCAGGTTTATCCCACCAAGATTGACTCCCACTCCATGCAGTTATTCCTTCCAAGTTCCTTCCAAGTAGTAAGACACTGGATGACTCTTACCTTAATCCTTAATTTTAATGATAGACATTCACAAGCTTTGCTTTCTAGACCGAGGGAGAATGGCGTACCGCAAGCGAGCTATTTTTAGAACGTGATGTCACGAGACGTCATATCACGTGGTACGCGGTAGGGCAAGCTTGCTCTGTCCTCCGCTGTTTCGCTGTAAAAGAGCTGTGCATTACCCTTGGTTTTACTCGTAAAACGACTGCTTTTTCCAAGTCTAAGACCATGGTTTTTAAACATTGTTGCTATGGAACGTGCAACAGCAACTCCAGGTAGGCTGATCGGCCGCATATGAAGGATGTTTTCTTCAAGACTGCCAAGGAGAAATGTGTGCGCTGGGTACACCGGTGCGGTCAGCCTACACAACAGTTCAACCCGGAAAAGGTTACCAAATTCACATACATATGTAGCAAGCATTTTGTTGGAGGAAAGGGCCCAACCGAAGAACATCCTGACCCAATTCCAGCGACATCAAGTAGTGAACAGGTAAGAGTTTTTTGAATACCATTTACCTTTGTCAACCGAGCGCCTGCTACCATGATAGCATATAGGCTATCATGGCAGCTGAGATGTAAACAGTTGTTTTGTAGCTACTTATTGGCAACATATACCGATTCCTGGACGGTGATTACAAACAGAAAAAAAAAACGGCAGACGACGCCATGAATGCCGAGCAGGGAAAAAAAAACAACGACTTACCGTTAGATCAACTCGGCCTGTTTTCCGGTCTTTTTAAGCCCTCGACACTCAAGCCATCGTTTGAGCTGAAGGTTGGTGTGTTCTTCGACAGTTCGACCAGTAAACCGTGCGCCTGGGACATCGTCTTGGGAAAGTTTAACGGCTATAAAGTCGGTCATATCGCTGTTTCTGTTGCGCGTGTAATGGCTGGTGGCTACGGGCGCTCTCTGCCTGTTTGCCCTACCAAAGCGGCAAGAGGCGTTGCTCTTGAGATGGTGACGTCACGTGCGCGGTACGCCATTAAGAGTGAATGTTATTGATATTAATAATTAATTTTCACAAGTTTTCACTTGCACATTAAAAAGTTACAGCAAACAAGAAATCCAGGCAAACTGGATCGGATTGGTCCAAGAGGTCACGTAATTCGAGTTTTGCTGCTCAGGCAATCAGATCGCCGTATTGTCACCTGTGCTAGTTCAACCAGTTCATCATGGCTGCGCCCGTAAGTTGTTGTTTGCATCAGTTTCTAAACAAAGAAAGCCCAATAATTCTGGTGCCATTTGGCAGAGACCTTGATGCCAAGGAAATCCATTTCCGATACGCTTATCCCTATTCGGGTCGCAAGGGGTGCTGGTGCCTATCTCCAACTGTGAATGGCCGAGAGGCGGGGTACACCCTGGACAGGTCGCCAGTCTATCACATGGCAGAAATAGCCTTTTTAGTCTTTTGTCCAATTTGATATTGCCAAATATACATTCATTATTAACTTTTGACTAAATTAGAAAAATATTTGTGGGTCCTGTATTTGTCTCGTAATTCTTATTATGTGATAACTGTTTAAAAGTTTGGTTAGTCATGTTGTTCGAAAAGTGCTTAAAGATACATTTAGCTTGGCTACATTTCATCCGTTCAGCCAAAAAAGGAAGCTAATATCAAGAATAAAACTGGTTTGTATTCATAGGGAATAAAGGTCAGACAAGAGCAGTTAACAAATCTGTTGAAATAACATTTAGATCATCTTTGATAGCAGGTGTTGGACAGAAATCTGGTTTCTACAGGAAGGAGAACTTTGTACCTGAGACTTTCCAGTTTGCAGTTTGGACTCTCCAGTCCAGCAGAGAGATGCTTCACTCCTGAATCCTGCAGGTTGTTGTTACTCAGGTCCAGTTCTCTGAGACTGGAGGACTGGGAGCTGAGAACTGAGGACAGAGCTTCACAGCTTCTCTCTGAGAGGTTACAGCCACTCAGTCTGAGGAGACAGGGGGAAACATCTCGTATAATTTTAGAAATAAACTGAAGCAAGATGAATCAATATTTACCTCATTAGCAGATTTCTTAGTACCAGAAATAGAAGCAGCAAAAATTTGTGTCCTTACAGAGCTTTGTTGGAGGCTTTAACCAATGGCAGCAGCCTCAGAAGAACCCCCTCTGAAGCAGAGTATTTCTTCAGGTCAAACACATCCAGGACTTCTGTTGATCGCACTAAGATGAAACCCAGAGCTGACCACTGAGTAAGAGACAGATCATCTGAGGAGAGACTTCCTGAACTCAAAGACTGTTGGATCTCCTCCACTAGAGAACAATCATTCAGTTCATTCAGACAGTGGAACAGATTGATGCTTTTCTCTGCAGATACATTCTCACTGATCTTCTTCTTGATATACTGAACTATTTTCTGATTGGTCTGTAAGCTACTTCCTGTTTGTGTCAGCAGACCTTGTAGGAGTCTCTGATTGGTCTGGAGTGAAAGTCCCAGGAGGAACCGGAGGAACAAGTCCAGGTGTCCATTTGGACTCTGTAAGGCCTGATCAACAGCTCTCTTATGAAGAGACTTTAGTTTAGGTTTCTTAAAAGTGGACCACCTCTTAGATTTTTCTGTTTCTTCCATCAGGTTGACAGCAGAGGTGATGAAGGTCAGATGAACATGAAGAGCAGCCAGAAACTCCTGAACACTCAGATGGACGAAGCAGAACACCTTGTCCTGGTACAGCCCTCTCTCCTCTCTAAAGATCTGTGTGAATACTCCTGAGTACACTGAGGCTGCTCTGATATCGATGCCACACTCTGTCAGGTCTGATTCATAGAAGATCAGGTTTCTTTTCTGCAGATTATCAAAAGCCAGTTTTCCCAGAGACTCAATCATCTTCTTGCTCTCTGGACTCCAGTGTTGATCTGTTTCAGCTCCTCCATCATACTTGACCTTCTTCACTTTGGCATGTACCACCAGGAAGTGGATGTACATCTCAGTCAGGGTGCTGGGCAGCTCTCCTCCCTCTCTGGTCTCCAACACGTCCTCCAGAACCGTAGCAGTGATCCAGCAGAAGACTGGGATGTGGCACATGATGTGGAGGCTTCTTGATGTCTTCATGTGGGAGATGATCCTCCTGGCCTGCTCCTCATCTCTGAACCTCTTCCTGAAGTACTCCTCCTTCTGTGGGTCAGTGAACCCTCTGACCTCTGTCACCATGCCAACACACTCAGGAGGGATCTGATTGGCTGCTGCAGGTCGTGTGGTTATCCAGAGGCGAGCAGAGGGAAGCAGTTTCCCCCTGATGAGGTTTATCAGCAGAACATCCACTGAGGTGGACACTGTAACATCAGTCAGGATCTTCTGGTTCTGGAAGTCCAGAGAAAGTCGACTCTCATCCAGACCATCCAATATGAACAGAACCCTTAGTTGTTCAAAGCTGCAGATTTCTTGGGTTTCAGTAAAGAAGTGATGAACAAGGTCCACCAAGCTGAACTGTTTCTCTTTCAGCACATTCAGCTCTCTGAAGGTGAATGGAAATATGAAGTGGATGTTCTGGTGGGCTTTGCCTTCAGCCCAGTCCAGAGTGAACTTCTGGGTTAAGACTGTTTTCCCAATGCCAGCCACTCCCTTTGTCATCACTGTCCTGATTGGTTGATCTCTTCCAGGTGGGACTTTAAAGATGTCTTCCTGTCTGATGGTTGTTTCTGGTCTGTGTGGCTTCCTGGATGCTGTTTCAATCTGTCTGACCTCATGTTCATCATTGACTTTTCCAGTCCCTTCCTCTGTGATGTAGAGCTCTGTGTAGATCCTGTTCAGAAGGGTTGGACTTCCTGCTTTAGCGATCCCCTCAAACACACACTGGAACTTCTCCTTCAGACCAGTTTTAAATTTAGATTGACAAACAGGAGTAAGATGTCCTAAATTAACAGAAAAAATAATATCAACAAGTAAACCAAATAATCTTCTGAAGATTATCTGAATAAATGTGATTCCATCTCTTTAGGCTGTTAAGTATTTGAAATCATAGATTGCTGGAGCTGTTGAAGGCAGATAGTGGGAAAATAACAGATGATTTATAGACACTGTGGACATCAAATGTCACAGACTGGCTTGTAGTCCATGACAGAGATGAGGGGAGACGTGATTTATGCCATACAGTGTAGCTTATTGTGAACAACATAAACCTACAAACAGACATAATTAAGATGAAATGCAGACATGGAAGAATGTTTAGGGTATGCAGTAAATGGGTGAATAAGAATCAGTATGTAAATATGACCAAGCTTTCAACCAAGGACCCAATTCAATTCAATTTTATTTACATAGCGCCAAATCATGAAACATGTCATCTCAAGGCACTTTACAAAGTCAAGTTCAATCATATTATACAGATTGGGTCAAATTATACAGATTGGTCAAAGATTTCCTATATAAGGAAATCAGTTAATTGCATCAAAGTCCCGACAAGCAGCATTCACTCCTGGAGAAGCGTAGAGCCACAGGGAGAGTCGTCTGCATTGTACATGGCTTTGCAGCAATCCCTCATACTGAGCAAGCATGAAGCGACAGTGGAAAGAAAAACTCCCCATTAACGGGAAGGAAAACCTCCGGCAGAACCGGGCTCAGTATTTACGCTCATCTGCCTCGACCGACTGGGGGTTACAGAAGACAGAGCAGAGACACAACAAGAGAGACAAAAAGCACAGAAGCACAGTAATCTGTTCTACATTAGATGGTAATAGCAGGTGAGCCGTCTTCTCTGGATGATGTCACAGTTAACAGAACAGCAGACCAGGTGTACCTACTATGAAGATAAAAGAGAGAGAACAGAGAGTTAAAGCAGAAATGACAACACGTAATGCATAATTGAAGAACAGTAGAACTCTATAGAGTGAGAAAATTAGATCCTGATGTCCTCCAGCAGCCTAAGCCTATAGCAGTAAAACTATTAAGGTAGCTCAGAGTAACATGAGCCACTCTAGTTATAAGTTTTGTCAAAAAGGAAAGTTTTAAGATTAGTCTTAAAAGTAGACAGGGTGACTATTGTGAAATGGTAATACCTTGTATGGAATGTTGTAAATATATATATAACAATGTGTGTATTCTGGAGCATGTAACAAAAGTAATTTCCCCCTGGGATCATTAAAGTATGTCTGAGTCTGAGTTCTCCACCCCCAAAGAGGGTTCCATTATAGTAGATCTTTATCGGATAATCCTGTATATAACTTTAAAGAGTCTGTCCTTCTTTCAATATCCTCAGTATTGCAGAAATGGCCTGTAGATGCCACCAATGCTGTTTCTTCCCATTCACAAATAGACACCTTTGTTAACGGTGTGACTTCCTCATTGCATTCTGCATTAGACAACGTGGCTCCCTTGAGAAAGAAGGTGATTACTCACAGGAAGCTGGCACCCTGGTTTAATTCAGAGCTACGTTCCTTGAAGGACAATGTTAGGAAATTGGAGAGAAAATGGCGCTCTACACACCTAGAGGAATCCTACTTAATCTAGAGGGACAGTCTATTGTTGTATAACAAGATCCTTCGCTGAGTTAGAGCAGCATATTTTTCATCACTAATTGAGGAGAATACGAATAATCCTAGATTTCTCTTCAGTACAGTTGCCAAACTTACCCAGAGTCATAGCTCCGTTGATCCATCCATTCCCTTAGCTTTTAGCAGTAATGATTTTATGGGATTCTTCGTTAATAAAATTTATTCTATTAAAAATAAAATAATTGACATCCTCCCAAACATGATTAACTCATCCTCATTAAGTGAGGCAGCGTTGGAGGAATCTTTAGAACCTGCGCGGTGTTTGAACTGTTTAGAAGCAGTAGATCTTTTTAAGCTGTCTAAAATTTTATCTTCATCTAAACCTTTCTAACCAAGACCCAATCCCAACCAAGTTGTTTAAGGAAGTATTCCCTATTTTAGACATGATTAATCTATACTTAGTAAATGGATATGTACCACAGGCTTTTAAAGTAGCTGTTATTAAACCTTTACTTAAGAAACCTTCTGTTAATCAAGATGACTTAATAAATTACAGACCTATATCTAATCTTCTTGCCCAATCTAAAAATTTGAGAAAGTATTTGCTAATTAACTATGTGTACATTAACAAAGTAAAGACCTACTTGAAGAGTTTCAGTCAGGCTTCGAAGTCATCATAGCACTGAAATAGCTCTGGTGAAGGTCACTAATGACATTTTCATGGCCTCAGATGATGGTCCTGTTAGATCTCAGTGCTGCATTTGATCCAGTCAGGTTTAAATCTGTCGGACAGATTCCAGTTTGTTCATGTTAATAATAAATCTTCTTCAAACTGTAGGGTCACTTGTGGAGTACCACAGGGTTCAGTCTTTGGACCAATTCTCTTTACTATATATATGCTTCCGATTGGCAAAATTATCAGACAGCATGGGATTAATTTCCACTGTTATGCTGATGACACTCAGATATATTTATCCATAAATCCAGATGAATCAAATCAGTTACTTCGACTGCAGTCATGTCTTGATGACATCAAAAGCTGGATGACTTTAAATTTCCTGCATTTAAAAGACAAAACTTGTAATCTTTGGATCAGAGTCCTCAAAAAATAAAATTCTTAATCACTTAATCTGGATAGCATTAACTTGGCCTCCGGTAATAAAGTAAAACATCTTGGTGTTATTTTTAACCAAAACATGTTGTTTAAATCCCATATTAAACGGGTTTCAAGGGTTTCAATTTTCACCTCCGGAATATCGCCAAAATTAGAAACATTCTGTCCAGGGGTGATGCTGAAAAACTAGTCCATGCATTTGTTACTTCAAGACTGGACTATTGTAAATTCTTTACTATCAGGAAGTCCACAAAATGCAGTTCAAAGCCTTCAGCTGATCCAAAATGCTGCAGCAAGAGTTCTGATGAAAATCAACAAGAGGGATCATATTTCTCCAATTTTAGCTTCCCTTCATTGGCTTCCTGTTAAATCAAGAATAGAATTTAAAATTCTTCTTCTAATGCATAAAACCACTAATAATCAAGCTCCATTATATATCAGAGCTCTGATTACCCCGTATGTTCCTAACAGAGCACTTCGCTCTCAGACTGCAGGTCTGCTGGTGGTTCCTAGAGTCTCTAAAAGTAGGATGGGAGGCAGATCCTTTAGCTATCAGGTTCCTCTCCTGTGGAACCAACTCCCAGTTTTGGTCCGTGGGGCAGACACCCCGTCTACTTTTAAGACTAATCTTAAAACTTTCCTTTTTGACAAAGCTTATAGTCAGAGTGGCTCATGTTACCCTGAGCTACCTCTGTAGTTATGCTGCTATAGGCTTAGGCTACTGGAAGACATCAGGGTCTATTTTTGTCACACAACTGAGTTCTGCTATTGTTCTCCAATTTTCATTGTTTTTAGTTTTTTTACCTTTTGAAGTATTTTTTATCTGTCCTTTTTCTCTTTATAGTAGGTCCATCTGGTCTGGCGTTCTGTTAGCTGTGACATCATCCAGGGGAGGCAGATCATCACTATTACCATATAATGTAGAACCGATTACTAGATCAATGTGTTATTCAGTGCTTTCTGTTTATCTGCTCTTTCTTCTCCAACCCCCAGGGGGTCGAAGCAACCCGATGGGTTTCCTTAAAAGGAATTTTTTTTACCAAACTGTAAAAAAAAAAAAATTTGTAAATTGCCTTGAGGTGACATGTGTTTTGAATTGGGGCTATATAATTAAAATTGAAATTTGCTGTTGAAAAGACTGCAGCCTAACATCAGAGAAATGTAATAAATTATAGTCACACCATCTGAATACTTTACATATAGAGGTAATGGACTATGAAGTGGACCACACCATGAATAGCCTGGCCCCCACTGAAAAAGCCCTTCTGTCAAATCAACTCCTACAAGCTATGAGATGATATCAAGATCAAAGAGACGATGGAAGAGGAAATGTGAGGATTGTTGTTACTTGGCCTGATACGGAAAAGGGACAATAGGAGAGTCCTAAGCCAACCACTTTAGATAGATAGATAGATAGATAGATAGATAGATAGATAGATAGATAGATAGATAGATAGATAGATAGATAGATAGATAGATAGATAGATAGATAGATAGATAGATAGATAGATAGATAGATAGATAGATAGATAGATAGATAGATAGATGCTCAAAGGTTTTATGTTCAATTCAATTCACTTCAATTTTATTTATATAGCACCAATTCATGAAACATGTCATCTCAAGGCACTTTTCAAAGTCAAAATCAATCAGATTATACAGATTGGTCCAAAATTTCCTATATAAGGAAACCAGTTGATTGCTTCAAAGTCCCAACAAGCAGCATTCACTCCTGGAGAAGCGTAGAGCCACAGGGAGAGTCGTCTGCATTGTCCATGGCTTTGCAGCAATCCCTCATACTGAGCAAGCATGAAGCGACAGTGGAAAGAAAAACTCCCCATTAACGGGAAGGAAAAACCTCCAGCAGAACTGGGCTCAGTATGAACGGTCATCTGCCTCGACCGACTGGGGGTTACAGAAGGCAGAGCAGAGACACAACAAGAGAAACAAAAAAGCACAGAAGCACACATTGATCCAGTAATCTGTTCTACATTAGATGGTTATAGCAGGTGATCTGTGTTCTCTGGATGATGTCACAGTTAACAGAACGCCAGACCAGGTGTACCTACTATGAAGAAAAAAGAGAGAGCACAGAAAGTTAAAAGCTGAAATGACAACAGTCATTTCAATGCACTGTAATGCAAAACTGGAGAACAGTAGACTGGAAACAGTAGAAATTAGTAGAGTGAGAAAAATAGGCCCTGATGTCCTCCAGTAGCCTAAGCCTATAGCAGCATAACTATAGAGATAGCTCAGAGTAACATGAGCCACTCTAACTAGAAGCTTTGTCAAAAAGGAAAGTTTTAAGATTAGTCTTAAAAGTAGACAGGGTTTCTGCCTCACGGACCAAAAGTGGGGGTTGGTTCCACAGGAGAGGAGCCTGATAGCTAAAGGATCTGCCTCCCATTCTACTTTTAGAGACTCTAGGAACCACCAGCAGACCTGCAGTCTGAGAGCGAAGTGCTCTGTTAGGAACATACGGGGTAATCAGAGCTCTGATATATGATGGAGCTTGATTATTAAGGGCTTTATACGTTAGAAGAAGAATTTAAAATGTTATTCTTGATTTAACAGGAAGCCAATGAAGGAAAGCTAAAATTGAAGGAATATGATCCCTCTTGTTGATTTTCATCAGAACTCTTGCTGCAGTATTTTGGATCAGCTGAAGACTTTGAACTGCATTTTGTGGACTTCCTGATAGTAAAGAATTACAATAGTCCAGCCGTGAAGTAACAAATGCATGGACTAGTTTTTCAGCATCACTCCTGGACAGAATGTTTTTAATTTTGGCGATATTCCTGAGGTGAAAAAAGGAAACTCTGGAAACCTGTTTAATATGGCATTTAAATGACATGTCTTGGTCAAAAATAACACCAAGATTTTTTACTTTAGTAACAGAGGCCAAGTTAATGCCATCCAGATTAAGTGATTGATTAAGAATTTTATTTTTTGAGGACTCTGGTCCAAAGATTACAACTTCTTACAATTTAGGTGCAGGAAATTTAAAGTCATCCAAATTTTGATGTCATCAAGACATGACTGCAGTCGAAGTAACTGATTGGATTCATCAGGATTTATGGATAAATATAGCTGAGTGTCATCAGCATAACAGTGGAAATTAATCCCATGCTGTCTGATAATTTTGCTGATCGGAAGCATATATATAGTAAAGAGAATTGGTCCAAGGACTGAACCCTGTGGTACTCCACAGGTGACCCTAGAGTTTGAGGAAGATTTGTTATTAACATGAACAAACTGGAATCTGTCCGACAGATAAGATTTAAACCAGCCTAATGCTTTTCCCTTAACCCCCCTAGGGCCAAAACCAAAATTTCCAGGGCGGGCGGGCGAAACGAGACCCTCCGTTTCCGTACAGCCCCGTACGGCCCCAATGCCCAGGTATGCGCGGCGGCGTTCCGACGCTCGCCGCGGCCGGGCCGGCCCCCTTAAAAATCGGCCGGCCGGCCGGCCGGGTGCGGAGCGGTTCCCCGCCCGCCACGCCGCCGCCGCCGTCCCGCCGCCGCGCACGGTGGCCGTGCTGCGGCCCCCCAAAGAAGGCCCTTCTCCGCTCGCAGCGCGGG
This sequence comes from Fundulus heteroclitus, assembly GCF_011125445.2. Lineage (NCBI taxonomy): Eukaryota > Metazoa > Chordata > Actinopteri > Cyprinodontiformes > Fundulidae > Fundulus > Fundulus heteroclitus. Next base: position 425,762 of record NC_046382.1, read on the forward strand.
CTCCATCCACAGTGTGGCGCCCGGGGGTAGGGTCGCGAACCGTACGCAGGCGGGGGGGGGGGCCGTACAGCCCGCGGCGGGCGGGAGGGGAAAAACTGGAAAGGTTCACGCATTGGCCGAGCCCGTGCGTCCGTCGAAGTGGCGCGATTTTGGGAGGGGCCGGGCGGCCGAAACGTGGACCGGCCGTACAGGACCCACAGATTCCCTTTGCCGCTGGCGTCGGGCCTTCGGCGCCACCAACCTGTCGGAGAGGGGATGGCGCCAGCGCAGCAGGGGGCGGGAAGGGAAAAACGGGAAAGGTTCGCCCATTGGCCAATCCGTGCGTCCATCGAAGTGGCGCATTTTTGGGAGGGCCAAGCGTCCGAAACGTGGACCGGCCGTACAGGACCCATAGACTCCCTTTGCCGCTGCTGTTGGGCCAGAACTAAAAAAAAATACGCCACTTATTTTAATATAATGTTAAAATTATTATTTAACCCGTTTGCAATTATAGCTTCCAGACCCCTAATGTGAAAAAAAAAAAAAATAATAATAATCTCCCACTTCCAGGCTGGAGGGGTCTCAGTCAGAGACCTCTCCCCAGGAAGAGTGCCTCTCGCTGGGTAAGAGTGACCCCCCCCTGCTGGAGCTCTGACATTCATCAGGCAACATCTCTAAATATTTGGTAGGACAGATTACAGTTTGTAACAGTGGTAGCCACATGCTGAACTTCATAAAACAATGTTATATTTATTAAAAATAACCTACCGCGATATGTACACTTTAGATGTACGGCAGCTACCGCGATATGTACAATGTACATGTACGGCAGCTACCGCGTTATGTACAATTTAGATGTACGGCAGCTACCGCGTTATGTACAATTTAGATGTACGCCAGCTACCGCGTTATGTACACTTGAGATGTACGTACGCTACCGTGTTATGTACACTTTAGATGTACGTACGCTACCGCGTTATGTACACTTTAGATGTACGTACGCTACCGCGTTATGTACGCTTTAGATGTACGGAAGCTACCGCGTTATGTACACTTTAGATGTACGGCAGCTACCGCGTTATGTACACTTTAGATGTACGGAAGCTACCGCGTTATGTACACTTTAGATGTACGGAAGCTACCGCGTTATGTACACTTTAGATGTACGGAAGCTACCGCGTTATGTACAATTTAGATGTACGGCAGCTACCGCGTTATGTACACCTTAGATGTACGTACGCTACCGCGTTATGTACACTTTAGATGTACGTATGCTACCGCGTTATGTACACTTTAGATGTACGGCAGCTACCGCGTTATGTACAATTTAGATGTACGGCAGCTACCGCGTTATGTACAATTTAGATGTACGGCAGCTACCGCGTTATGTACAATTTAGATGTACGGAAGCTACCGCGTTATGTACACTTTAGATGTACGGAAGCTACCGCGTTATGTACACTTTATATGTACGAACGCTACCGCGTTATGTACATTTAGGACCTAAAAAAACGCCACTTTTTAAAAGATAATGTTCAAATTATTATTAAATCTGTTTGCAAATATAGCTTCCAGACCCCTAATGTGAAATAAAAAAAAAATGTATCTCCCACTTCCAGGCTGGGGGGGTCTCGGTCAGAGACCTCTCCCCAGGAAGAGTGCCTCTCGCTGGGCTAGAGTGCTTGACTGGACCCCCCCTTCTGGAAGTCTGCCTTACCATAGGCATAATTTGAGCTACTCCTGTTAAATTCGTATCCACGCCATGCTGGAGACAGAACTCAAAAAAAATACGCCACTTATTTTAATATAATGTTAAAATTATTATTTAACCCGTTTGCAAATATAGCTTCCAGACCCCTAATGTGAAATTAAAAAAAAATAAAAAATTAATCTCCCACTTCCAGGCTGGGGGGGTCTCAGTCACAGACCTCTCCCCAGGAAGAGTGCCTCTCGCTGGGCTAGAGTGCTGGAACGATGACCCCCCCCCACTGGAGCTCATTCCAGTGAGATCCTGACAGATCGTTGCCCCGGGGACAGGTTTTGGCAGCATCTCATCCACAAAACCTGCGCTGTTTTGAGAAAACTGTAGGAAATAAATGAGTGATAAGCTAAGTTAAGCTCTTACCACTACTCACAGACATTTTGACACATATTTAAAAATTCAACCCCCAGCTTTGGGGGGTCTCAGTCACACACCTCTCCCCAGGAAGAGTGCCTCTCTCTGGGCTAGAGTGCTGGAACGATGACCCCCCCTGCTGGAGCTCTGACATACATCAGGCAACATCTCTAAATGTTTGGTAGAGCAGGTTACAGTTTATATTTATTAAAAATAACCTACTGCGATATGTACACTTTATATGTACCGCAGCTACGCCGTTATGTACACTTTAGATGTACGTCAGCTACCGCATTATGTACATCTAAAACCGAAAAAAAAAAAAAACGCCACTTTTTAAAAGATAATGTTCAAATTATTATTAAATCTGTTTCCAAATTTCCCTTCCAGAGTCCTATTAAGAAATTAGAAAAATATTTCAAAGTACAAGATGTTTATTTGCTTTAATTTTGTAAATGAAAATATGATGGCCGAGGTGAGATTTGAACCCTGCTCCTCTGGGTGGAAGGCAATGTTGTTATCCACTCTGCTAATCCCCTTAGCCCCTATATATAGGGGGCAGTACAGCCTCCCTCCTTCTGTACACCTTGGCCCTCTGTGTTGTCCTGCTCTAACTCTACTCCTCAGGTGTGCCTAGTTGGCTGAGGGGGTGTGGCCTACACCTGCAGCTCGTTGCAGGCGGCTTCCTCTGGCTTCTTAAGCAGAGCGCTGACAGATGGAAGACGCCAGAGCCTTAAGCAGTGGTGGTACGACGTGGCCTCTGACCCAACTCCTGAAAACCTCCTGTTGAGTTTTTTCATCTTTGAACTTTGACTAATTTTGGATCTCCCTGTTTTTGTCACAGTTTTTGGTGCTTCTGGATCCTGCTGGTTCTTCCCTCACTCTGGTCAATCCATCTGTCACCCACTTCTGCCCAGCTTTATGGTAAGCAGTGCAGCTTCTAGTAGTTCTCCTGGTTCACCTTTCAGAGTCACTTACTCTTCTTCTCTTTGCAGTCTCTCCAGCCGTGACGTTCTGACCCTGCCGAGTTGTCCGTAGTCCCGTCCGTTATATCTGCCTGTTTCCTAAATAAACATCTTAAAACTGTTTCTTTGCTTCCCGATCATATCTGCATGTGGGCTCGTCATCTGAAAACCATTACAGTACCAAGTTTGGTACACTTCTTTTTAGGAGGCCCTGATTAAGGCCTCATTAAGGTCAAAAACCAGCTGCTGGCAGACAAAATATAGAGCTACATGGGCTCCAGTGGGCTTGTTTCGATCGTCTCTATTTACTCTTTCGTTTGGTACCAAGTTTGTGAGGCTACGATGCTCCTTTGCTAAACAGTGGCACATAACACTGGATTCTAGGAGGCCCCATTGAGGCCTCCTAAGCAAGGTGAAAAACCCAGCTGCTGGGAGACAAAGGAAAAAGCTACATGGGCTCAAGTGGGCTTGTTTCGATCGTCTCTATGTACTCTTTCGTTTGGTACCAAGTTTGTGAGGCTACGATGCTGCTTTGCTAAACAGTGGCCCAGAACACTGGATTCTAGGAGGCCCTATTGAGCCTCCTAAGCAAGGTGAAAAACCCAGCTGCTGGGAGACAAAGGAAAAAGCTACATGGGCTCAAGTGGGCTTGTTTCGATCGTCTCTATGTACTCTTTTGTTTGGTACCAAGTTTGTTACCCTTTGTTGCTCCTATGCTGAACAGTGGCACGAAACACACTGCTTCTCTGTGTTTTGTGCATCTCTTTTTCATACTTCAAACGGTTGCCATTCTTAGATGCAAGCACCCAGAGGCACAAAAATCACAGACGGCGGTTGAGGGGTGAGCTAGAACTCATATCTAAATGTTGGTATCACTGCGCATAAATAAACCTTTCTTCCTCAGCTTTTGAGACTCAAATACTGTCTTGAACCCTTAGGAAGTTGGCTGAATTTTTTTGGGGCAAACAGCTTTTGTTGTTTTTTTCACAGGAGGCTGATTTTAACATATTTTGTAGGTGACCTTATGAGGAGCAGAACCTGTGATTTTGAACTCCCTGGGTGGTTCCACGTGGACACAGTGGGGGTCAAAAGGTGAAAATTTGCAACCTTTGATGGCACACAGCTCACACACGGTTTGTCTGTTCCAGCTCAAACTCGGCATACAGGAGCCCCTTTGAGGCATCTACCAACAGGTAAGAGCTCATACCTGTATCCCCTTCCTATAGCTACTTCCTTTTAGCAATGAGAGAAGATGTGGTTAGTGGCATGTTGTAGAGCACTTCCAGGAAATGAGCATTTATAAGTCTGGTCCAAATCCATGAGCTGCAAAGGCCTCAATTATCAAAAATCAAATATTGCTTGGCTGGTGGCATAGCTCCAGAAACAAAACGGGCCCAGATTTCCACTCTTGGCCATATGCTGCAGTACCATTTCCCACCACCATTGGTGCTATTGATATTTGGACAGGCCTGTACAGCCTCCCTCCTTCTGTACACCTTCCATTGTAAAGCAATGGAACCAGTTCTGTACAGCCTCCCTCCTTATGTACGCCTTGGCCCCTAAAAAACACGCATAATTAATTAAGCCACGGTCTCGGCCAATAGCAGAAGCTTCCCCACTTTTCCCTTCCCGCCCGTAGTTGGTTCGTGCAGTGCTCTTTCCGACACGTTGGTGGCGCTATGCTGGGTGGGCTAATAAGCCATTGTAAAGCAATGGAACCAGTTCCGGACAGCCTCCCTCCTTCTGTACACCTTCCATTGTAAAGCAATGGAACCAGTTCTGTACAGCCTCCCTCCTTATGTACGCCTTGGCCCCTAAAAAACACGCATAATTAATTAAGCCACGGTCTCGGCCAATAGCAGAAGCTTCCCCACCCCTCCGTAGTTTTGTTCGTGCAGTGCACTTTCCGACACGTTGGTGGCGCTATCCTGGGTGGTCTAATCCATTGTAACGTACAGCTATCCTTCCTTTCGTACGCGCCCCCCCCCCCGACACCCCCCGATACGCTAAATCTAGAAGAGAGCGCCATCACATGGTGCACGGAAGGCGGCACGCCCGTACGAAACTTTTATTGCGCGCGTACGTACACTACCTCGTAACGAACACATACATACTGATTGTATGTGTAAATCCGTACGTACGGTATTCAAAATCATTGCGGCTGTACGGCCGAAGGCATCGTTTCGTACGATTTTCCCTTGATCCCTACAGTATGTTCAAGTCTTTGTAGGAGAATATTGTGATCAACTGTATCAAATGCAGAGATCTAACAGGACAAGTATAGACACAAGTCCATTATCTGAGGCCATGAGAATATCATTAGTTACCTTCACCAGAGCTGTTTCAGTGCTATGATGAGCTCTGAAGCCTGACTGAAACTCCTCAAGTAGGTCATTACTTTGTAAATGTTCACAAAGTTGATTAGCAACTACAGGGGTTGGACAATGAAACTGAAACACATTTTAGTGTGGGAGGTTTCATGGCTAAATTCGACCAGCCTGGTGGCCAATCTTCATTAATTGCACATTGAACCAATAAGAGCAGAGTGTGAAGGTCCATTTAGCAGGGTAAGACCACAGTTTTGCTCAAAATATTGCAATGCACACATTATGTGTGACATACCAGAGTTCAAAAGAGGACAAATTGTTGGTGCACGTCTTGCTGCCGCATCTGTGACCAAGACAGCAAGTGTTTGTGATGTATCAAGAGCCACGGTATCCAGGGTAATGTCAGCATACCACCAAGAAGGACGAACCACATCCAACAGGATTAACTGTGGACGCAAGAGGAAGCTGTCTGAAAGGGATGTTCGGGTGCTAACCCAGATTGTATCCAAAAAACATAAAACCACGGCTCCCCAAATCACGGCAGAATTAAATGTGCACCTCAACTCTCCTGTTTCCACCAAAACTGTCCGTCAGGAGCTCCACAGGGTCAATATCCACGGCTGGGCTACTATAGCCAAACCTTTGGTCACTCGTGCCAATGCCAAACGTCGCTTTCAATGGTGCAAGGAGCGCAAATCTTGGTCTGTGGACAATGTGAAACATGTATTGTTCCCTGATGAGTCCACCTTTACTGTTTTCTCCACATCTGGGAGAGTTACAGTGTGGAGAAGCCCCAAAGAATCGTAGCACCCAGACTGTTGCATGCCCAGAGTGAAGCATGGGGGTGGATCAGTGATGGTTTGGGCTGCCATGTCATGACATTCCCTTGGCCCCATACTTGTGCTAGATGGGCGCGTCACTGCCAAGGACTACCGAACCATTCTGGAGGACCATGTGCATCCAGTGGTTCAAACATTGTATCCTGAAGGAGGTGCCGTGTATCAGGATGACAATGCACCTATACACACAGCAAGACTGGTGAAAGATTGGTTTGATGAACATGAAAGTGAAGTTGAACATCTCCCATGGTCTGCACAGTCACCAGATCTAAATATTATTCAGCCACTTTGGGGTGTTTTGGAGGAGCGAGTCAGGAAACATTTTCCTCCACCAGCATCACGTCGTGACCTGGCCACTATCCTGCAAGAAGAATGGCTTAAAATCCCTCTGACCACTGTGCAGGACTTGTATGTGTCATTCCCAAGACCAATTGACGCTGTATTGGCCGCAAAAGGAGGCCCTACACCATACTAATAAATTATTGTGGTCTAAAAGCAGGTGTTTCAGTTTCATTGTCCAACCTCTGTACTTTCTCAAGAATTTTAGATAAGAAAAGAAGATTAGATATAGGTCTGTAGTTTACTAACTCATCTTGATCAAGAGAAGGTTTCTTAAGTAAAGGTTTAATAACAGCTACTTTAAAAGGCTGTGGTACATATCCATTTACCAAGGATAGATTAATCATGTCTAAAATAGTGCCATTAATCAGAGGGACTATCTCTTTAAACAACTTTGACCTATTTACTTTTTATATTACTCTTATTTTTTTTTCTATTTCTCCGATTTACGCAGTCCAGTTTGATCTTGTCATGACAGTCATACTGTGATGTTGCTGTTTAATGATTAAAAACGGAAACAGTTTGCTCCAGTCTTCTACCAAGATCAATGTTTTATGCAACGTTTGCCTTGACGTAGGATGATTGAAGACCTGATTGCCACCAAATGTCCTTAAAATAGATGTTAATGGTGATTATCAGACTGAAATCAAGGTCTTCTGGCTCAGTTTGGGCAAGAGCAAGATTTCTCTGGGGCTTCCCCAGTTTTTACTACCTTTTAGATAAGATGGTGTTTTTCTGTGTAGAAAGGTCCAGCCTTCCCTTTATTGCCCCCTGCTGGGACTCTTAAGTTTTTATGTTTGGATGTGATGGATGTTTATCCATGGAAGTGTGGGGGCAGAGTTCTAGGTAGGAGGCTTTCAGAGTGGTGTGAGAGAAGATAAATTCAACCCTATTAGTACACAGACTTAGATTACCTGGTCTAATGTAATTTAAAATAATGTGCGCATATGACCCTGAAAGAGTACAAAATTGTAAATAAATGCTAAAGCTATGATCTTGAGTGGCGAAATTTTTTTGTGAATCAGACCACATTTACATTATCTGAACTGCTTTAATTGTCTTACTGCTCTCTAGACGGTCAGCCAGCTCCTCCTGCTTCATCCTCCTCAGGAAGTTCAGAGTGATCTTCATCAGTGCCTCTCTGCTGCTCCTCCTCTGCTCTTCATCCTCACCTTCCAGCACCTCATCATCATCTCTCTGACTCTCTGAGCAGTCTGGGTCATCTGGACTCAGAACCTTTTGGAACTTCTTCAGCTCCTTCTTCACAAAAGTGACAATGTTGTCCTCCAGCAGCTGGAACAGAATAATATATGAAGGACACATCAGACTGAGATCATGGATCCAATCATCAGAACCATGTTGGACAGACTGAAGGTCCACTGGTCCACAAAGTCCAGCATGGAGACGACTGAACAGAACCGATGGAAAAGTAGTTGTTGTACATGTACAGACCATAAATATGGAGTCCAGCTGGGTTTGACGCTGCCGGGCAGACGGACCTCTGGGAACCTCTGAGTTCTGCTGGTCCACTCTGTGGAGGAACCAGAACAATTAGCTCATGTTCTCTCTGTCCACAGAGAGACAAAAACAAGGTGAAGGTCAATGAAGTGATATCTGGAGGTTAACAGTGAACCAGTTTAGTCTCTGCTGTGCTGAAGGTTTATCAATTCAATTCAATTTATTTATATAGCGCCAAATCATGAAACATGTCATCTCAAGGCACTTTACAAAATCAAGTTCAATCATATTATACAGATTGGGTCAGATTATACAGATTGGTCAAAAATGTCCTATATAAGGAAACCAGTTGATTGCATCAAAGTCCCGACAAGCAGCATTCACTCCTGGGGAACCGTAGAGCCACAGGAAGAGTCGTCTGCATTGTACATGGCTTTGCTGCAATCCCTCATACTGAGCAAGCATGAAGCGACAGTGGGAAGAAAAACTCCCCATTAACGGGAAGGAAAACCTCCGACAGAACTGGGCTCAGTATGAACGGTCATCTGCCTCGAACGACTGGGGTTACAGAAGACAGAGCAGAGACACAACAAGACAGACAAAAAAGCACAGAAGCACACATTGATCTAGTAATCTGTTCTACATTAGATGGTAGTAGCGGGTGAGCCGTCTTCTCTGGATGATGTCACAGTTAACAGAACGTCAGACCAGGTGTACCTACTATGAAGAAAAAGAGAGAGAGCAAAGAGTTAAAAGCTGAAATGACGACAGTCATTTCAATGTAATACAATGCAAAACTGGAGAACAGTAGAAATCAGTAGAGTGAGAAAATTAGACCCTGATGTCCTCCAGCAGCCTAGGCCTATCACAGCACAACTATAGAGATAGCTCAGGGTATGAGCCACTCTAACTATGAGCTTTGTCAAAAAGGAAAGTTTTAACATTAGTCTTAAAAATAGATAGGGTGTCTGCCTCACGGACCAAAACTGGAAGTTGGTTCCACAGGAGAGGAGCCTGATAGCTAAAGGATCTGCCTCCCATTCTACTTTTAGAGACTCTAGGAACCACCAGCAGACCTGCAGTCTGTACAGACTGGTCCTGCTAGTCCAACTGTAAATCAGCAGCACAGCTTGGTCTCAGCAATGATGTTAAAAATATATATTTTTTATTTTGTTATTTTTCAGCCTAACCTGACTCTTGCCCGGATGGATGTGGTTCTGCTGAGCTCCACACATCTCCATACATCTATCTGGATTTGCTGCCATTAGAAGGGATTTCAATTCCACATAAAATGGACGAGCCAATCAGCCGGGAGGGGTTTTCGTAGACATGACATAGCAAGGAAGCAAGCAGTTGATGCTGTTGTTTCATCAATGTTGTCCAGTCTACAGGATATTAATTATTTAAAGTACACCAGAGAATGCATTTGAATGAGTTTGTTACTGGAAACAATGGTTTCTCTCTTCTCCCCGACCAGGTTTGGCAAAAGCTTAGTAAAGATGACTGATAAAGTGGTTTATCCGATCATATGCAAGGATTCTTTGAAAAGGCCCCTCCTGAACTATATCATGTGGATGTGTGTCGCTCTGCAAAATGAAATCCATCTGGTTAGAGTCATCTTATTTTCATATAGTCCATGCAATGCTGAATGTAAGTGCCAGAATTGACATATGATTCATTGTGTTAGAAATGTGTATTACCTCCAGTTGCCTCTAGGTGGCAATAGCGATTTAGTTATTTCTGCGTTCGAGGGGCTGTCACGTCAGTCACGTTCAGGAAGCAAGTGACAAGTTTTTGATGTGACGGAGCTTCACCTTTTCTGACCGCAGTTTTAGGTCTTAAGAATTAAGAACACGTAGACAAGTGAATATAATTAGTTTATAAGAATTTTTGATTGTTTGCACCGTTTTATTTTGCATTTTTATTTTTTGAAGAAATAAACCTTATAAGTTGGAAGCCTAAAACGCGAGTTGGAACGTGACTTCGTCAAACTGTGTGGCTCTATATAGTCAGAAAAGAGCTCCTAATGGATTAAGAAACCCAGAGGATGTCCTGAAGAGTGGATTCAGTCATCTACATGCAAGTATTGACCTCAAGTTTGGATTTCTGTCGAAGGAACAAGTAAGAAATGCGTCTGCATTTGCTAATGGATTTAGTCAGACTCAGCTAAATTTGCATATTACAGCTGTCAGCTAATGCTACTTCTGAGGAGTTTGGAAAGCTCTCGTATGGAAAATTACCACATATGACGATTATTGGAATTGTGCTTGTGGAAAAGAGGGATATTTGAAGATTTAAAATGCATGAACAAAGTGATGCTGTTGTACGTTCTAAGAGGACAGTAAAGCTGACTCCTAAAGGCATTGAACAAAAGCTTAGCATGACATTGGCTGAAAGGAAATCCAAGTTTGCACATCTCTGTCGAATGATGAAAGATATTGATGTCCTAATGGAAAATGTAAATAATGCTGGTATAGTTTCCCGGAAACTATCAACAGAGTTTACAGATGTGTACATGCAATTTTGCAGTCTGAATGACACAGCAAAAGAATGTATGTCTGATGAGGATTTGATTAAAGACCAGAAAAACTGGTATGAATTTAGAACCAAACAGCTTAATGGTTTTGTGGAGGATGTTGAGGGATGGTTAAGAGCAGCTGCTGAGCAGACTAAAGCAGCAAGACAGTGTGATGCTGAAGTGAGCCCTGATGACAGTGCTTCGATGGTCAGTTTGTCACATAAGTTGGGGGCATCTCTTCATAGCAGAGCAGCTTCAGTTGTGTCTTCAACTGCTTCTTCCACAAGACGTAAGTACGAGGCTGAAAGAGCAGCTTTGATGGCACAGGCTAGTGCATTGAAAGAAAAACAAGAAATTGACAGAGAATTGGCTCAGTTACAAGCAAAGAAAGAGAAACTCGAATTGCAAACAGCTATTGATGCAGCAAATGCTAAAATCCAAGTGCTTGGTTTACATGAGTCTGATGTGCAAGAGCAAGAACAAATGAGGCCTCCTGAGGATAGGAATTTGCATGCTGAATTTGCATATCCTGAAGATGAAGAGGAAGGTGAGGAAGATGATGTGGCCTTTCCTATACAGCGATCAGCAAGGCAGTTTCCTCAGCCAAGGCCACATTACTATGTGAGTGGAAAGCAAGATGCTCACAGCAATGTTTCATCTCCCCCACGCTCACGCGCCGTCAGTGGTGCTCATGTTGGTGGAAGACGGCGTGACAACATGCAGATTAGAGACCTGCTTGGTGTTATGAAGCAACAGAATGATATCACTGAGCTGCTTGTGAAACAGCAAAGATTGTCATCCTTACCAACTGTGGACATTCCTGTTTTTAGTGGTGACCCAACTGAATACAGATTTTTCACTAAAGCTTTTGAACATGGAATTGAGGACAGAACCTCCAGTAGTAAAGACCGTTTATACTTTCTGGAGCAATACACGAGCGGTCAACCCAAAGTGCTTGTGCGAAGTTGCCAGCACATGCATCCTGACTTAGGGTACAAAGAGGCCAAAAGGCTATTGCAACAGCATTATGGTAACGAGTACACCATTGCTATGGCGTATGTGGAGAAAGCTTTGAAGTGGCCTGTCTTAAAATCAGAAGATGGAGCATCATTGACAGAATTGGCTGTTTTCCTCACAAGCTGCCTTAATACAGTGGAAGGAATGGAGTTTAAAGAAGAAATGGACAGTCCAACCAACATGCGTGCAATAATTGCAAAACTCCCTTTCAGGTTCAGAGAAAGATGGAGGGGATTTGCGTGTGACATCCAAGAAAAGACTGGTTTCAGAGCCCGGTTCACAGATTTGGTGTACTTTGTGGAGAGACAGGCACGAATAGCTACTGATCCATTATTTGGCAACATTCAAGAGCCTGGTAGTTCAAAGGACAAAGGCATCACAAAACCTAGCAACCCACAAAGGTACAAAGAAAGGAAAAGCACATTTGCAACCAGTGCTGAACCCATGACTGACGTTAAACAGTCAACAAGCAAGGCAAAGGACTTTAGCTCCTCCAGTGATAAATGTCATTTCTGTCAGAAAGAACACAAGCTAGAATCTTGCAAGTCAATTGTGCAGAAACCTCATAAGGAGAGGCTGGAATTTCTGAGGTCTAAAGGTTTATGCTTTGGTTGCCTGTCATCTGGGCATCTGAGCAAAACTTGCGAGCAGAGAATAACATGCAAGAAGTGCTCATTGAAACATCCTACTATTCTGCACATAGCTAGGAGGCCTACTGGCCAAACCGAGAATAACAAGACAGCGACTGACAGCAGTCCACCATCATTGGATAAGGAAACTTGTGTTTGCACTGGGGCCGGGGATGCAAAATGTGCCCTAGCTGTGGTTCCAGTGAAAGTTAAGTCTGAGAAAGGAACACATGTTGTGCAGACCTACGCATTTTTAGATTCAGGCAGTTCAGCTTGTTTCTGTTCTGAAGACTTGATGCGTGATCTCAATGTGACTGGAAGAAAGACCAACATCTTACTTCGCACAATGGGACAAGAAAGACCTGTTAGCACACAGGTTGTCACAGGATTGGAGATTTGTGGATTGGAAGGTGATTCCTATGTATCACTTCCACAGGTGTATTCACAAAGGGAGATCCCTGTTAAGGATGACTGCATTCCGAGACAAGAAGATGTGGATAAATGGCCACACCTGAAGGAAATCCATATCCAGGATATCGAGGCTGGTGTAGGATTATTAATAGGAACCAATGTGCCGAAGGCTTTGGAGCCCTGGAAGGTTGTTAACAGCACGGGTAATGGGCCTTATGCTACGAGAACCGTCCTGGGGTGGGTTGTAAATGGCCCTCTGCAGAAGGAAAACCATAAGGAGAAAGATGAGAAATGGCCAGAAGTATCAGTGAACAGAGTTTCTGTGGCATGTCTCGACGATCTCATTCATTGCCAGATGAAGCTTGACTTTCCTGAAGCTCAGCAAGCAGAGAAAATGGAAATGTCTGTAGAAGACAGACGATTCATGGATTTGGTGTCTAAGTCAGCACAATTGGTCGACGGACACTTCAGTATTGGTCTTCCCCTGAAAGCGGTGAATGCAAAGTTTCCTAACAACCGCACAATGGCTGTGCAAAGGGCGGAACACCTGCGAAGGAAATTAAAAAGGAATGAGCAGTTCTGTCAGGATTACGTCAAGTTCATGAGTGACATGCTTGAGAAGGGCTATGCAGAGAAAATTCCAGAAGACGAGGTATACAAAAAGGAAGATGCAGCAAGGACGTGGTACATCCCCCATCACGGGGTCTACCACCCTACCAAGCATAAGATCAGGGTAGTCTTTGATTGTGCGGCCAAGTTCCAGGGAATTTCTCTGAACTCGCAGCTACTTCAAGGGCCAGACCTAACCAATTCCTTGATTGGTGTCTTGATGAGGTTCAGGCAAGAACCAGTAGCCTTCATGTCAGATATAGAAGGCATGTTCCACCAGGTACGGGTCCCTGCCAAGGATGTGAACCTTCTGAGATTCCTGTGGTGGCCACAGGGGGACCACAGACAAGAATTGGAGGAACATAGGATGGTTGTGCACTTATTTGGGGCTACCTCATCCCCAAGTTGTGCCAGCTACGCACTCAGGCAATGTGCTGAACATTTCCAAGATCAGTTCAGTGCAGAGGCATCCAAGACAGTGATGCGACACTTCTATGTCGATGACTGCCTCCGATCAGTTGCATCTGAAGGTGAAGCAGTAGCACTGATACAGGAAGTAAGAGCTCTGTGTGCTTTGGGCGGATTTAGAGTGACCAAGTGGACCTCTAACAGTCGCAAAGTCCTGGCATCTGTTCCAGAAGAGGAAAGGGCCTCAGGTGTCCGAAATTTGGATTTGGACAAAGACTCTCTTCCTCTGGAAAGGGCCCTAGGAGTCCAATGGTGCATTGAATCAGATACTTTGAAGTTCAAAGTTACCATTCAGAGGAAAGTGCTCACAAGACGGGGTTTGTTGTCTATGGTTAGTTCCATCTACGATCCTCTAGGGATTCTCTCTCCCATAATCCTCCCAGTGAAAGGTATACTGCAGGAATTGTGTGAGAGGAAACATGGATGGGATGATGATATGCCAGAACCCCTAGTGAGGAAGTGGGAACAATGGGTAATTCACCTGCACAAGTTGTCAGAGCTGGAAATGAGGAGATGTGTTAAGACACATGACTTTGGAGCAGCAACAGAAGCCAGACTGCATCATTTCAGTGACGCTAGTGAGCGAGGTTATGGCACTTGTACTTACCTGGTCTTGAAAAATGAGAAGCACGAAGAACAGTGTTCTTTCATAATGGGAAAGGCAAGAGTTTCGCCCTTAAAACCAGTTACGATACCCAGGCTGGAGCTCACAGCAGCGACTGTAGCTGCCAAGATGGACAACATGATTCGAGCTGAGCTGGATATTGCTTTGGAGGAATCTGTATTCTGGACCGATAGTACAACGGTCCTTAGGTACATCCAGAATGAATCAGCAAGGTTTCGTACGTTTGTTGCAAACAGGATTACAACAATCAGAGAACGGTCCAAAGTAAGCCAATGGAGATATGTGGAATCCTGCAGCAATCCAGCGGATCACGCCTCCAGAGGTTGCACAGTGGAAGCTTTCATGAAGGCCAACACCTGGTTATTGGGGCCGGAATTCTTGCTGCGGCCTGAGGACACGTGGCCTACCTTTCCAGAAAGTTACAATCAGTCTATGGTGAAAGATCCTGAAGTGAAGGAAGCTGCGGTATTCACTGTGGTCACGGAGAACGCAGAGGACGTAGTCCTAAAGTTCATCGATCATTATTCAGATTGGCATTGTCTGAAGCGAGCGGTTGCATGGATGATCAAGCTGAAGAACTCCCTGAAGCTTCTAAGTCAAAAACGAAAGGAATTTGCATCAGACTTGAAAGAAGGAAGTGATGGTCTTGAAAAGAATAAGACCGTGGAAAGAAGGATGGCTGAACTGAAGGATTCTTTGAGTCTCAGTCCTCCGTCCTTGGATGACATCGTAGAGGCTGAGTCTCAGATTGTTAGAATCAGCCAGCACCGTGCATTCTCCAGAGAAATAGCTGCATTGGAAAAAGAGAAAATGGTCTCAAAGAGCAGCCCCCTCTACAGGTTGTCACCTGTCCTGCAGGACAACATCATGAGAGTGGGTGGCAGACTGAATAGAGCCAGTATGCCTGAAGAGTCAAAGTACCCGGCTATCTTGTCAAAGGATATGCACATTACATTGCTTATCCTTAGAGCAGTTCATAGGGAAGTTGGACACAGTGGTCGCAATTATGTGCTGTCGAAACTGAGGGAGAAGTATTGGCTTCCTAGACCTCATGCCGTCATAAGAAACATGCTGTCTCAGTGTGTCATCTGTAGACGCCAGCACGGAACTGCAAGCAGTCAGATTATGGCTGACCTTCCAAAAGATAGAGTCTTACCTGACGAGCCGCCATTTACTAATGTAGGTGTTGATTATTTTGGCCCATTCGAGATCAAGAGAGGCCGCACCACATTGAAGAGATACGGAGTGCTGTTTACGTGTCTTGCAGTAAGAGCAGTTCATCTCGAGATTGCAAGTTCGCTTGATACGGACTCCTGTATTCATGCCCTACGAAGATTTGTTGCTAGAAGAGGTCAAGTCAAAGTGATCAGATCGGACAACGGCACAAACTTCATCGGTGCAGAACGTGAGCTGCGACAGGCGGTGCAGGAGTTGAAAAAGGAACAGATTGAAGCTGAAATGGCAAAAAGGAACATTAAGTGGATCTTTAACCCCCCAACAGCTTCCCATCATGGCGGAGTGTGGGAACGCCAGATAAGATCAGTGCGGAAGATTCTTAATTCTGTCGTGAAGCAGCAGACTTTGAATGAGGAGGGTCTGCAAACACTTATGTGCGAGGTTGAGGCCGTCATCAACAGTCGCCCTCTCACGAAAGTGTCGGATGATCCCTACGACTTGGAGGCAATTACCCCAAACCATCTTCTTTTGATGAAGACTAAACCTGTCATACCTCCAGGTATTTTCAATGCCAAGGATATCTACTCCAGACGCAGATGGCGCCAAGTCCAGTACATGGCAGAGTTATTTTGGAAACGCTGGACCAAGGAGTATTTGCCAGACCTACAGCAAAGGCAAAAGTGGCTGCAACCAAGGCGTAATGTTGCAGTTGGTGACATTGTGCTTCTGATTGATGATTCAGCTCCAAGAAGTTCCTGGATCATGGGTCGAGTTGTCGAGACTATCCCGGACACTAAGGGAAGAGTTCGTCAAGTTCGCCTGAAGACCAGCACGAATCTTCTCCTGAGACCAGTCACCAAGCTGTGTCTCCTACTGGAAGCTGATATGTAACATATTGTTTGCCACATGAGACAGTGGTAAAGACTGATCTCCATCGGCGAGTCATGTGCTGGTAACCTCTGACTCCATGTTGTTCCAGTTTACGAAGACATATCGGACATTAATAGAGACTGAACTTTGAACATGCACTTCTTGAAACATGCTCAAAAGAGTTCCAGACATGAAAACATTGTAAAAAAGAAAAATAAGATTGTATAAGTTTGTTTTCAGTTGATATGTAAGCAATTGTTTAATGTTGGTATGTCTTAGGAATGATATAGTTTGTGTTTATGGTAATTGTTTGTTTAGTTACAAGACAATTAGGGGCCGGATATGTAAGTGCCAGAATTGACATATGATTCATTGTGTTAGAAATGTGTATTACCTCCAGTTGCCTCTAGGTGGCAATAGCGATTTAGTTATTTCTGCGTTCGAGGGGCTGTCACGTCAGTCACGTTCAGGAAGCAAGTGACAAGTTTTTGATGTGACGGAGCTTCACCTTTTCTGACCGCAGTTTTAGGTCTTAAGAATTAAGAACACGTAGACAAGTGAATATAATTAGTTTATAAGAATTTTTGATTGTTTGCACCGTTTTATTTTGCATTTTTATTTTTTGAAGAAATAAACCTTATAAGTTGGAAGCCTAAAACGCGAGTTGGAACGTGACTTCGTCAAACTGTGTGGCTCTATACTGAAGGTTTATTGGTCCTGCTGGTCCAACTGTGAATCAGTATCACAGTTTGATCTCAGTAATGATGGTACAATTTTTTTTTATTTTTCCTATTTATTTTTTTTCCTAAACTTAATATCATGTTCTGTAAAATACCTTCATTGCTACTTCAAAAACTCCCCCAATAGCAGGAAGTGGTCATTTTGAATAAATTAATTATTTTCACACAATCCAAAATTATATTGAAATACATTAAATTCATAGAAAAATGTATGGCCAAAAAAATCACTACTAAATAGGCCCTAATCTGTCTTCCCTGGATGATGTCACAGTTAACAGAACGCCAGACCAGGTGTACCTTCTATGAAGAAAAAAGAGAGAACAAAAAGTTAAAAGCTGAAATGACTGTTTTTAATGTTTGCTTTTAGTTTCTATTTTTTCATGTTCTATTTTGTTTCTACATTTTATTCCAACTTGCTTTTATTCTGTTTTATTTTCCTATATTTTAATCATGTAAAGCACTTTGAATTGTCTCTTTACTGAAATGTTCTATACAAATAAATTTGCCTTGCCTACTAAATTTGTAAAGGTGATTTTTTTAATCATTTGCATGGATTGTATTTAACATCCACTAAAATAATTTCTTAGTGTGGGACCCATATGGGTACCAGAGGTTCTGCTACATTTGAACTGATTTACCTAGGACCTATTAGAGACCCAGTCGTTACCTCCATAGAGGGACCAGCTGGTTCTGTTGGTCTGGGTCGTATTTAGACAGAAAATAAATGTAAGATTCTTCCATAAATGTCTGATCAGCCGTCCTTCTTTCTAGGATGAATTATGTTGAACACATGTTGGTCATCAAGGTCCAGGAAATGTTCTGCAAGTTGGTGAGTTTCTCCAGATGTGTCCTGCTGGAACCCAGAGCTCTAAGCAACAGGCTGGTGTCACTCAGCTGGTTCTGCAACACTGACTTGCTGTTTGTCAGAACCCACTGGTACCATGCTGAGCTGCTGTGTTCAGTCTGGATGAAGCAGCAAAGAGGAACAGCAGCAGCTTCAGGACCACTTGGTCTCTTCTGGCCTGATATAGTGAGAACGCTGTGTGAAAAGGGCTCTGGACACTTAGAGATGCTGATCTCACCTCTGAGCGTGGCTCTGGCTCTCAGTTTCCCCACACAGAGTGCTTTTAGAGGGAGGGACTCCCTCCTCTCTGTCCTCAGGCTGATCCATGCTGCTGAATTCACATCCACATCAGCTCACACACACTTTCTACCTTCACCTGCAGAGGAAACACACATCATTCATCTGATCATCACAGCAGTTATCTTTCCACATCTGGACCTCCTACACTGTAACAATGAACAAAGTTTACTATTAAATAAAACATCAAAGCTGAAGCAAGCCTTACAACATGGCAGAAATTTTATCCACCAATAATTTAGTTTCAGACAAGCCCCACCCCCCACCCCACCCCCCGCTTCCATAATGTTGCTCAAAATAACATGCTTAAACCTAATCACACTTTATTCAATAATTAAAAACGATTTTGGGTTAATCTTAGGTAATCTGTGAACACCACATTTGATATTTAAAAAAGAGAGATTTTACGGTAATAACTGCTCAGAGGAAAGCTCAGGAAAACTCTAGCTGCTCACTCTCAGGTCCGTTAACACCTGGTTGTCTCAGCATGGATGATAATATGCATAGAATTTTTTTTATATCATATCTCAGTGTTTTTGGGTTGTTATTTTTGTTTTACTTTCTTTTTTCCTTCCTAAGATGTTCTCAAAAAGTTTACATAAGCATCTCGTCATGGTTCAGGTGACCAAGCACTCCACTCACACTAAGCAATAGCCTCAGAAACTTTGTGCTGAAATAAGAAGTGAACATGTTCTCCAAAGATCAGAGAGACTAAGTTGAAGTACGATAAAAAAAAGCAAACTTACAGTTTGTTCAAACGGTTCAAGAGGTTGAGGAACAAGATCTGAGTACAGGCTGAGACACAGGTGAGCTGCTACCTGGAATGAGGCGGAGTTTCACCTTAGATGGGTTGGGGATGGGGGGGGGTTATGAGGGCGGTGCAGCAGTGAAACAGTGGAGTCAGCCTTCAGGCGTCTGTTTGGATCATAATGAGCTGATCCTGCACCAACATGTTTCTGGAGAGATAACTGAGAGTCATCATGTAACAGTGTGGCTGTCATGTTCAGTCACCGTTCCGTTATGGTCACTGAGCTTAAGGTGACTCCAGTCTCAGCCTGAAACAGGTCTGATCCCAGTTTTAAACGGACTGAGCGTGTTTAGCAGGCTTTTCTAATCTGACCACTCAAAACTGTGACGGTCCCACTACAGGGTCGTCTTTGGACACCTGAACTCAGACAACTGCTCCTGTCCCTTTAAATCTCCTCCATGCTGGCTCCTCTGATCAGTTCACTCACGCTTTACTTCTGGTCATACCTGGGCTTTGAACTTTGTACATTTCTACACATCCATACATTCCTGCAGTATCAACAAACAGACCAAGCCTGTTATTTTACATACATTTAAATAAATGATAGTCTTCAGCATTACCATGCTGTCTCTCTTTGTTTAGTTAAAACTTAAAAAGTCCCTGTGAGTCCCAGTGCAGCACTTACATTATATTTCCCTTTTGCCAACCTTTCTGCCTTCTCTTTAATTTATTTTGAGTCTGATTTAAAGTCATCTGAACTCAACTGTTTTGACTATTTTTAAGTCGTTTGAGTCAGTTTTACTTAGAAACCAAAACATTAATATGTCAATATCAGGAATGAAATAAGTTGTTTTTCCTCTCAGAAAAGCATGTCAGCTCCATAATCTCCAGCAGGCTACTACACCTGATCCCACAGCCACTAAAGGCTTCCCTGGAAGAGGACAGGCTGGTTCTGTGATTCCAGAGAAATGGGAGGGAGTTGCCTGAGGCTGGACTCACTGAACCTGGGGTTCCCTGAGGCAGTCGGTTAGACCTTCAGCCATTGGTGGGTTGCTCCATCTGTCAACTGATAGGAAGGCAACTGGTACTGAGCGGGGGTGCAGATGATGTGTTGTTTAGAGGAAGACTCCTGCTGCCGGTAATGAGCAGTCTGCTTTCAGTCTTACAGAAAGGTGAGGGAGTCACAACGAGCAGAAGAAAGTCTGATGGAAACCACAAGCTTAGTCTCAAAACTGTCAGGTGGAAAACCTTAGACTGTTCCAGGCTCCCTTTACACTGAGTCCTGGAAGCCTGTTAACCCAAACATTGGTAGCTCAGCATCTAATGCAGTTCAACAATATGTGCACTGGGATGTTTGGTCAAGGCCAGTTCTAGTTGGAGAGAAGTTTGATTCTGGAGTTGACATGGATGTACAGACTGATCCTCTGATCTTTAGGATATTCTCAGTAAAGAAGTTAGTAAACTCATTACAGGCTCTGGTGGAGATGAGTTCAGAAGCCGTGGACATTTATTAACCTGTCGACCCTGGCAAAAAAACACACGAGTATTATTAATGTTTTTGTTGATAATCTCAGAGAAGAAAGATTCTCTTACATTTTTCAGTTTTACGTTAAATCTGTAAAGTCTCTCTTTATAGATGTCAAAGTGTAATTATTGAAGCTGTTGAACCCGATATTCAGCCGGACACACAAGCCCCATTTCCACTACCCTTTATTAACCGATCCATGCCGAGTTTGGACTGAGCTTGGAGCAGTTAACCGTGGCGAGCTTGGTTCTTACGACCGTTTACACATCACGCTAGCACGGTTCCTCGCCTCCTAGTGACAATCTGCGGTACTACTGCTCTCTAGGATTGAAGGAGGGACTCAAGCAAATAAAAATGGCGGCGCCCGTAACATTCAGGAAGTTATGCTGGGTTATAATTGCTTTTTGCAGAGAGTCAGGAGAAGAAGGCAACCTTTGGTGAATTTACTTGACAGAGTCGGCTTTTGGGAAATGGATAAGACAAACAAACGTCTAATCAGGGCTTACAGACGCAGGAAACAAGGACAGACACTGAGGTTCATCACGCTGCTAAGCAGAATCATCACTGGAAATCATGTGTCACGGTGGGGAAACTGGTATTTTTATGGATGTCTGAAATGTCAGCTGACTGTGAGGAGATGACGCGGTCTGCTCATGCGCTCTTTGTTATCAGAGAACCGGGCCACTGAAAAACCAGGCTGAGACCTACTATCGAACTGGTCTAGATTTAGCGTGGTTCGGTTGTGTCTGGCTCGGTTCAGTTCAGTTTGGATTCCATTTACACTCGATAGTTATCTATGTTACCGAACTCGGACCGTTCTCGGCACGGTTTCAAAAGGAGGCTATAGCAACGTATTTTTAAAAAGGTTTATTGTGAGGGATAAATAGTGGTGGGTGAAGCACACAAGCAGAACCGAACTTGAAGGGATCAGGTATGGCAGATGGTGCAGCCAGGCAGGGAAGAGCAGGAGACCAGAGCATGGAGGTAGAGAAAACCAATAATAGACGATGTAGACCGAGGAACCACCAGAACTATTAACTGAAGAGTCCAGCTGGCTGAGCACACATTAACAGCAACATCAAGTCAAGTTAAACCAAAGATTCTTAGTATGTTACACAGTTCTTTGCATCTCTGTCTTCGGGGTTATCAGCATGCAAATTAAAACCTCCCACGGTAATTAAACAGTCGTAATACTTGCCTTGCCTTTAGACCTTGTTCTGACATATGGCATTGATTGTGAAGAATTAACAGTATTTCCTCACAACCCTGTCCTATCTGATCATTTTTTAATAATCTTTGAGTTTAATCTAACTGAGTTCTCCACCCCCAAAAGAGGGTTCCATTATAGTAGATCTTTATCTGACAATGCTGCATCAAACTTTAACGAGTCTGTCCCCCTTTTAATATAGTCAGTATTGCAGAAATGCCCTACAGATAGCAGCAATGTTATTTCTTCTCATTCACATATAGACGTCTTTGCTAACAAAGTGACTTCCTCATTGCGTTCTGCATTAGACAATGTAGCTCCCTTGAAAAAGAAGGTGATTATTGTTATAGGAGTTTTGGGTGGAATTCTAAACAATAGTAACTGAGTTCCCATCTTTACTAAATGACGAGACGGTGGTATGACGTTCCAGCACTTTTATTGAGAAACAGAGCAGAGATTCACATAGTTGGAAAGTAATCGCACCCCACGGTCCCGCTGCAGTCTGTGTCTGCCCTGTCTCTGCCTGCTTGCTTTTCGGGCTTCCCCTAATACTGCACCGTGGCCTTGGCTAGAGACATAACAAAGACAGTCTATCATAGACAATAATCATTCTACGCAGCATTCAGCCTTGCACTCAGCAAACAGTGGAACTTATACACAGACATCAGGTCTCCAGGCCTCCTCTGTCCGTGTGGTGTGAGGCCATAGTGACTTCAGAATAATAATTCTTATAACATTCCTCTTTTTTTTTTTTTTTTTTGATGATGGCGTCGTCAGCATCAAGACAAAACAAGATGACCCATCACTTGAAAATGTGAACAGAGCACAGAGGAACCATTTCTGTAAACTCGGAAAGTGGGACCCAAAGGGTTCCCGTGTTGGAACCGGGTAGTGCTGGAACTTTTAGTACAGATCAACATGAATGCTTCAAAGAGGTTTAACACACAAGATCAAAGATTTAGCTTTTGTCTACAATTTAGGATTCATCTAATTAAGTAAGGCCTGTTTTAGGTACCTATGCGCACATTATTTTGAAATTACATTAGACTAGATAAGCTAAAACCTGTTCAGTAACCAAGGTCGAATCCGTCTACTCTTCCCCACCCTGAATACCCTCCAACTCCTTTCTCCACTCACCCCTACAATGGACAATAATCCACCACTCCAAACTTAAAACACCAGTAGCAAAGGCAGGAGAGGTTCAGTGCGGGCAGGGGAACAACAGAAAAAGCTACCCCTAGGGGGCAGTAAAAACTGGCAAGGCCCCCCTCCCAGGGAGATCTGCTCTCGGCCAATCTGAGCCTGAAAACCCTGTATTGAATCTAAGTGTTAACATTACCAGCTAATATTAAAAGGATCTTTAGAGTCAATCCGATCCTGGTTCTTCCTATATCAAATCAAAAAGGTGCATAACCCATAGATCCTTGTGTGTCTGAAGCAAACAGTTTCCATTTTTTACCCTAAAACCATATTGATCAACATGATGTAACATTAAAGTGTAGATCTCATAACACAGAAAATCAAACATGTGAGTCAGTGGAACAGAGCAGTTAAACAAACAGCAACACAATATGAGAAGAGTCCAAAACGTCAAGAACGCAAAGTTAAGGAAGCCTTCAGGCCTTACATGCACAAGGCAGAAAATAATCTAATCGCGCTTAGGGTTCTTCAGGCAACTCCTCCCGTTGAAGAATAAGGAATCAGAGTTCTCTGGCTTCTTCATCCCCAGTCCTCTTCTTGGTTCCCCCTCGCAGGCTGGACGATTGAGCTGGATGGTAATAAGTGTTCAGTTCTGGATGGGCACTGAGCATTTTATTTTGCATTTCTCCCTGATAAACACTTTGTGAAGATGGTCTGCAGACACGAGTCCTTGTTTCCACTGGAGAACAGAAACAAGGTGTAATTAGTGTTCTTATCAAAACCCCTTTCATGTGTCATTTATTAAACATTCTCCAAGCACTTTCACATTCAAGATATTTCTGTCCACAATTATTTAGCTCAGAATTCTGCTATTTAATTATTAGTTAAAAGAGTAATCTTTAAGTTCAAATGTATCTGCAGTGAATTCATAATAATTCTTAACAGAATGCTTTCAATGTGTGTCTTAACTGTTGTTGTCAGACAGTTGAAGGTCTCTGCAACATAAGTTCATCAACATATTCACTTCATGTCATTTCCTGTTTTATTTTAAAAACCCAACTGAGAAAAAGAAAGCCTTTCCATGTGAAAGCCTTTTCCCTCTTTCTCTCTTTTTTTTTAAAGTGAGGTGCTGTTCTGCACAGAAAAGACAAAATATTTATACCATGCTGTTAACTATTCAAGGACGCCAAGGTTCTACAAAACAAAGCAGTGAGCAGGAGAGAACAGAAGCTTTTGAAAACGTTCTAACATTGTTGAACAACCAAAGCTACTTAAGCAAATCAGAATTATTTCCCAAATTAATCCTAAAATAAAGTAAACCTTACATTGTGTACATTGTGATTATTTATCTATTTATCTTCTTAAACTGAGGATTGAGGACTTTAATCAAGAAGTTCTTGGATGAACGCGTCTCTGCGTTCCTATTTGTCTAGGCCTCTGCAATCTGATCTATGATCTATGGATTCTGAGTGCCTTGTCAGGAAGGGTTAAGGTTCTCTGAAGCTTTCTGTTTTCAGCAACCCTGAAAACCCAGAACCCTTTACAGTCAGTGTTAGGTGTCAGGTAACCTGTGGGACCACCTCGTCGTCTCTCTGGTTCCACCAGCTGTGTCAAGTCCACAACAGCTCGTCCTGGGTGCCATGCCCCAGGGGTCTCCACACCCCCCTGTGTGGAACGTCTCTCGTTGTAAGGATCTCACCTTACGTCCCGTTCAAGATGTTCTTTACACAACAGGAGTTCCCATGTGGGATGTATTTGCTGCTTTGATGTTCCTCAGAGAAAACCTTCATTCACTGATACATCTTCAAGCTGTTACCCTTTTTCATCACAGCCCCCCCAACCATCCTGACCAGATCCAAAATGTCCCCATAATTTAATTTAATTAAATTAATCTTACTAATATTTACTTACTAATATTTTCTGTATGTAAGACGATAACCATTAAATTATCCTGATCTAAAAGCCCTCAGGTTAACAATTAGCTAAAACTCAGTGTTATGTGTTTTTTCCCTTAGGATGTTTAACTGGTTAAAAAGACTTTTGAGTTATTTGTGTTCTAGTTGAAAGATATTAAATCTCCATAAATATTGTAACCATTGTACCCTGATGCTTTAATCCTAAATTTACCCATGTTAGTTAGTAGGATGTGTCATTATGCTAATTTTATTGCAACATTACCCATTTTAGCCAGTAACCTTTTCTTTGCATTTTATTGAAGCCTGCCAGAGTAGCAGAAATCAGCTTACTCTAAGATGTTCATTAAATGAAATGCTATTTAAAAGTTCAGATTACTCTACGTATATAGTGAAAACGAATTTATTTATTTATTTATTAAACTGTTGATATAATACCCACTTAATTTATTAAGTTGCTCCATGATTCCATCAAGGTGCTTCTTTAAAAGTTTTCACCTTTACATAATCTTAATGTGTTTCGTAATGTGTGTTTTGTTTTAATTGTGTACAACAAAATCTGAAGTGAAATGCATAAAGTCGTGTCTGCAGAACTCATCTGTGTTTGTTGTCGAAGGTTGTCCGATGCCTCAGTCATAGTCCTTCATTGTCCATTTTCAGTCCAATGTCTAAATTCAGCAGCCCAACATTCTCCTTCTCATCAAGAGTCCATCCTCCAGTCCTCACGCCTGCAAACAGAATGAATTCTGCCAGCATTTTTTGCCAAAGAAAACGCTCCATAGGTTGAAAAGAAATTACAGCAAAACAGTCACAAACATTTTAACTACAGTGTTCCCTCTAACATGACAAACATAAAAGAAACAAAAGGATAGAAAAAAATAAATCAAACTTTGTCTCTGACAAAATAAAACTCAAAACTGGATCAGGCTGAAGTCAATGATATCACCTTTAGTCCTTGTCCCAAGGATCAGCCCCCATGGCACTGCGGCACTGTTTCTGCATTCTCTCGCATCTGAGAATGTCTAAAATGAGACTAAATCTCTATGTTAGCACAATCCTATCATATTGACCAGGTTTCTTTGCAAATAAAAAGAAGCAGAAAGATAGAGCTGTTAATAGCAGAAAGCAACAAACATCTTTAAGACACCACCTTTCCTGCTGGAAGATCTGGCATAACTTGGTTAAAACTAAGTATAATTTAGTGTCCAAATCTGATTATAACTCCTTACCGCACTGCTAGCACTGTCTTTTCAGAGTCTTCTGTTGGCAGAAAGGTGGCGTCTCCTTTAATCTGAAAGCAATAACTCAGAGAAAAACAAGAGTTTTAATAGCATGCAGTTAAAACCCTGGTCCCCTTAGTGTCACTTTAACGTGATGTTGTTCTGCTTTTTCTTGCTGATCCTGGGAAGGTATCTATTCTTGACCTTTCCTTTGAAACTTTGTTCAAAACACCTCCAAAAGAAAGAAAACAAAAAAACGAAAGAAATTAACCAAAAAAACTAAAACAAAATTGTCATGGTTGAGTTTTGGTTTGGCTTTGTTTTGCTGTTATTTTCATTTTTTCATCTCTTTTGGGTTAGGTTTGACTTTATTTATTGTTAGTTTTCAGTCATCAGTTATTTTCTGTCAATTTTCACTTCACCTCCTCAGCAGTCAGTCACACCTGATATCATTTGCCAGTCAATTAGTCAGACCCTGGTTCCACCTGTGAAGTGTTCTATTTAACCTGCCTCTGCCTTCAGTTCAGCACTGGAAAAGTTATCCTATAAATAATATATTACAACCATGCCAAGAAAGTGTTAAGAATGTAAAAATAAATAGTTTTGGATGGATAATAAATAAAGAAATAAAGGAAATAGGATTAAATCAATGTTTAATTAGCCCGGTCGTGGATTTTTCATGTAATCCGCCTTGGATACAAAAAGAGATAAAAGTTGATTTAACATTGTTGGAAGAAGGAAGACAAACGGTAGAAGGAGAGGTGGAAAGATACATAAGAAGGGTATATGGAGAATACTTACAAATATATACAGATGCATCAAAGATGGTAAATGATAGAGTAGGGATAGCATTTATAATTCCAGATTTAAACATTATGGAAAATAAAAGATTAATGGATAGTTTGAATGTATACACAGGAGAGTTACTGGCTATTTCAATGGCGTTAAAATGGAGTGAAGAATTAAGCGAAAAGAAAGTGTTAATTTGTTCTGATTCAAGTAGTGCATTAATAAGTATTATGGAACAAGAGTCGGAAGCAAGACAAGACATTCTGATAGATATAAATAAATCAATACGTAAAATGGGAAAAAATGGATCTACTGTTAAATTTATTTGGATTCCGGCTCATACCGGAATAGTTGGAAATGAATTAGCAGATACATTTGCAAAGAGTGCGAGTAAGAGAAATGAAGTCGAACTGGAAGGTAAATATAGTAAAAATGAGATAAGGAGTATAAGTAAAATATATTACAAAAAGAAGTGGCAGGAAAAATGGGAGGGTGAAAAGAAGGCAAGGTTTTATTATAATATTCAAAAAAAAGTGGGGGAGTGTAGAAAAGAAAATAGGAATAAACAAGAGGAAGATATTATATCTAGATTAAGATTTGGACATGTAGGGTTAAATAGTACTTTGAAAATAATAAATAAACATAGTACGGGGTTATGTAATTTTTGTGGAAAGTTGGAAACAGTTATACATATTTTTATGGAATGTAATAAATATAATCTAGAAAGAGAGGAATTAGTAGAAGAGTTAAATAGGAATAAAGTTAAATTAAATATTAGAGATCTGCTACAAAAATCTTCTGGAGATGTGGTTTTTAAATCTGTGTTTAGGTTTCTTAGGAAAACAGGTCTAATAGGGAGATTATAGGGATTAGACATCTGGTTCATACTCCAGTCCAGAAGGTGGCGGTAATGCACCTGAAAGTTGTTTGCCAACCGCCATAAAACAAAAAGAAGAAGAAGAAGAAGAAGAGTTCAGCACTGGGCCGTCATCATTCCACACCTCTCCATGCCAGTCCCTGTTTTTGCCTTTGAAGATTTGTTTTTCTTGTGTAAGGTTAGTCCTGCCAGTTTTCTTTAGACTCTTACTTTGCTGTTTGTCCCTGGAGAAGTTCTGCTCTGTGTCCTGGTGTCTCCAGAGAACTGCTAACTGGACTAGCCATCCTGGAAAGGCTCTGCTCTGTGCTCTGGTGTCTCCTAAGTTCTGTTAACCTGACTAGCCGCCCTCGAGAAGCTCAGCTCTGTGTCCTGGTGTCTGCAAACGAACTGCTAACCTGCTGTGGCTACTGGGGCTGCTAGCCGAGCAGTTCTGAGCATTCCCGGCTGCCTGGATAGTCGTCAGCTCCTGCCATCACATTCATCCCTGACCTTCTGCAGTCCTGAACCTCCGGTCTTCATCACTCACCACCCAGCATACTTCCTTCAATAAAAACTCAAACTCTTAGTCCCGTGTGTGCGTCCTGAGTTCATCGGTAAACAAAACCCTGACAAAAATAGTTTTCCAAGGAGCACAATTATGTCTTTTCCAATATGTCATACATTATTAACTTATTACAACTTTTGATTTCTTTCTGGTCCTTTGACCATGTGTAATTGCTGTTAGTAATACTTTTATTTATATATACCTTTTCAATCTTAATTGGTCAAGGGTGAAACTTTAAAGCAATGATTGTTCCCTTTTAGTTTTTGAGCTTTTAGTGTTTCTCTATAATTCAGCACATTGAGAAGGCTACCCAAAACAAACCAAGATTAGAATTTAACCCTTCAGAAGCTGGCTTTATTTTATTTTTTTCCACTCTGACATAGTTTTCGTGCCCCAGGCCAGAACACACAGACCCAGCCTCGCCATAAACATTCAGATGTTTAAATCATGGTCAGATTTGTTTATCATATCTATTGTCCTTCTCAGGTTATACTGTCTCTCTGAGGTTCACCTCAGTTCAGCGTAACTAATAACATCAGAGGATTTTGTAACTGTTGACGCGTGTAACGTGGCCTTCTGATATTTCAACGCTTTTCAAAATTTCTCATTAGTTGCATTCAAATCCCAAGTAAAAAGAAATAAAATAAATTAATAGAAAACCCTTAGAAAAGCAATTCATATTTAGTTCCATACAGTTTGTTCAAAGCACAGTTTTCCCTCATCTATTTAAATCAAAAATCTTGTATATCTAAACTTCTTTCAACTGGACTGGTTTGCGATGAATCATTATAAGCAATGAGATCTCAGTAATTTTAAATTACTTTAGGGCTGGTTTTTAGCCCTGTGATAGGATCTCAGCCTAAATTTGTAAAACGGTAAACTTAACAAGCTTATGTAAAGCTTATTGCCAGTTCCAATTTCTAACAAAGCTAAAATTTTTCCTTTCAAGCCATGTTAATCTCTCCGTGTATCAATTTTATTTGGTCCTGATATTTAATGTTAAAAAACAAACTTTGTTATTTAAATCTCTCTTTTACTGTACCTCTATTGTTAACATAGTCCATGCTTAAAATGTCATTTGAATTACGGAGCTGCAGTTCTCCCAAAACAAATGAACATTCTGAAACCATGAACATTACTTTTACCCCGAATTAATTCACACAGACGAACGTTTAGTTACATAGATACATACACACGTACGGTTACATACAAACGATGACATTCAGACAGACAAACACGTGCAGGCCTGCTTTTTCACCATCTTAAATAGTTCTATGTTTTTCATAATTTTTAAACGCCAACGCCGAAAGATGTCTTCAACGCGTTAAGTTCCCGCTTAGTTTAAAAGGTGGAGAGCGTGCGCTGGTTACGACCCCCCGATGCTTCGTCCACACGCGGTTTTACGCTTCAGTACCGCACGGATACAACTCTGTGTCTCGCAGACACTTGGACGCTTACCAATTTTTGAAAGTTATACGTCGTTATTAGCAGTTTAGAACACTTTTACCCATAACGGAAGTGTCTCTTGTCAGTCCCCCTGTAAACGCTTCCCCGGTGCAACGTCCTTTTAGTTCCGTTTCCGTTTTCCTGTTTTTATTCATTTTATTAAATTTTCGCTTTCCTTTTTTTCTCTTAATTTTATTTTGTTATTATTTAGTAGCAGTACTGCAATAAAATAAAACAATAGTAATAATAATAACCCCTATGTGAGAAATCTGCATGTTTAATCAAATCCTTTCAAATCATTTATGCATGTCATGCTTCTGGGCCCCTACGTTTTTCAGCATGAAATCGAACCTCCCACCCTGGGGCTAGGCTTGACCCTGAGAAACTCTGACTTTTACCCATTACACGGACTCTTCTGCATCCAAACTTTTTTTTTATTTATTTTTATTTATTTTATCCTTTTTCTGTTTTTATTATTATTTTCTACTCGTCCTTAGCACGATCGACCAACTAAAATGAAAGGCCTCACATCTGATGGTCGGCTTTTTGGTATAATGGTCGGGGTCCCCACTTATCAAAGCTGCAAACGTCTTCGCAACAGTCAAGGACTTAAGCATCCCTGCCGCTTTCATCCACAACAGAAGTGGACAGCCTCTTGCACAAACCCAAGACAAGAGGACTTTAATGGACCAGCTGGAAACTGCTCAGCCGGTCACCTGTTCTCCAGGTGAAAATCATTCTGCCCCTCCTTCCCCCTTGTGGGAAAGTCCGTATTTCAGCTGAAAACGTATTCTAATTAAATTTTGAATTTAAGTTTCATGTTAAAACCTTAGTCACTGTTCTCTATTGCAAATCCTGTTTTATATGCCTTAAGGATTAAATATAATTCATTATTTCTACCGGCTTTTACTCTTACTACCTTTTAGGTTTACAGTTTTAAATTTTAAAATTTCTTGAGGTATACTTTAAAATGGGGTTTAAATTTTAAAAGCTTGCAAGCATTTTTGACCAATTGCGTTTGTTTTTAAAAGAGCTGGAAAATAATCCCCTTACCGTCTCATGAAAGAAAGGTTCAGATCTTCGCGCCGACGCCCAGAGACGCTCCGAGACCAGGAGCTCCTCCACGTCCCTTGAAAATCCATTCGGGGTACCAGAGGCCGGATAACCTCTCCGGGCCGGCCAAAGCAGCTCCTGTCCCCGGACTCCCTCGCTCGTCGGTCGGAGATCTTGTTCGTTTACGCCAAATTGTTATGGGAGTTTTGGGTGGAATATTAAACAATAGTAACTGAGTTCCCATCTTTACTAAATGACGAGACGGTGGTATAACGTTCCAGCAATTTTATTGAGAAACAGAGCAGAGATTCACATAGATGGAAAGTAATCGCACCCCACGGTCCCGCTGCAGTCTCTGTCTGCCCTGTCTCTGCCTGCCTCGCTTTTCGGGCTTCCCCTAATACTGCACCGTGGCCTTGGCTAGAGCCATAACAAAGACAGTCTATCATAGACAATAATCATTCTACGCAGCATTCAGCCTTGCACTCGGCAAACAGTGGAACTTATACACAGACATCAGGTCTCCAGGCCTCCTCTGTCCGAGTGGTGTGAGGCCATAGTGACTTCAGAATAATAATTCTTATAACATTTATTCACAGGAAGCTGGCTCCCTGGTTTAATTCAGAGCTGCGTTCCTTGAAGCACAATGTTAGGAAATTGGAGAGAAAATGGTGCTCTACACACCAAGAGGAATCCTACGTAATCTGGAAGAACAGTCTATTGTTGTATAAAAAAAAACCTTCGCAGAGTTAGAGCAGCATATTTTTCATCATTAATTAAGGAGAATAAAAATAATCCTAGATTTCTCTTTAGTACAGTTGCCAATCTTACCCAGAGCCACAGCTCTGTTGATCCATCCATTCCCTTAGCTCTTAGCAGTAACGATTTTATGGGATTCTTCATAAGTAAAATTGATTCTATTAAAAATAGAATTGGCATTCTCCCAAACATGATTACTTCGTCCTCAGTAAGTGAGGCAGCGTTGGAGGAATCTTTAGAACCAGCGCAGTGTCTGAACTGTTTAAAAGCAGTAGAGCTTTCTGAGCTATCTAAAATTTTAGCTTCATCTAAACCTTCTACCTGTATGTTAGACCCGATCCCAACCAAGTTGTTTAAGGAGGTATTCCCATTGATTAATGCTCCTAATTTAAACTTGATAAAGTAGTTGCTAATCTAGTATGTGAACATTTACAAAGTAATGACCTACTTGAGGAGTTTCAGTCAGGCTTCAGAGCTCATCATAGCACTGAAACAGCTCTGGTGAAGGTCACCAATGATATTCTCATGGCCTCAGATAATGGACTTGTGTCTGTACTTGTCCTGTTAGATCTCAGTGCTGCATTTGATACAGCTGATCACAATATTCTCCCAGAACGACTTGAACACAATGTAAGAATTAAGGGGAAAGCATTAGACTGGTTTAAATCCCAGTTTTGGTCCGTGAGGCAGACACCCTGTCTACTTTTAAGACTAATCTTAAAACTTTCCTTTTTGACAAAGCTTCTAGTCAGAGTGGCTCATGTTACCCTGAGCTACCTCTATAGTTATGCTGCTATAGGCTTAGGCTGCTGGAGGACATCAGGGTCTATTTCTCTCTCTCTGCTGAGTTCTCCTACTGCTCTCCAATTTGCATTGTTGATTGATATTTCATCTTTTAACTTTTTGTTCTCTGTCTTTTTTCTCTTGATGGAAGGTACACCTGGTCTGGCGTTCTGTTAGCTGTGACATCATCCATTGAAGACAGATCATCTGCTATTTCCATATAAAATAAAACGTACTCTTGGATCAGAGCTTCTGTGCTTTCTGTGTCTCTGCTCTGTCTTCTCTAAGCCCCAGTGGGTTGAGGCAGATGAGCGTTCACACTAAGCCTGGTTCTGGTTCTGCTGGAGGTTCTCCTCCCTGTTAAAGGGGAGTTTTCCTCTCCACTGTCGCTTCATGCATGCTCAGTATGAGGGATTGCTGCATTGCCATCAACAATGCAGACGACTGTCCACTGTGGCTCTACGCTCTTTCAGGAGGAGTGAATGCTGCTTGGAGAGACTTGATGCAACCTGCTGGGTTTCCTTAGAGAGGAAACTTTCTCACCAACCTGGAGGATCTGATGGAAGCTGACTTTGGAAAGAACCTTAAGATGACATGTTGTGAATTGGTGTTATACAAATACAATTTAATTAAACTGAATTATTCAACACATATCTTAAATAGGAGGTTATTAGCATTATCATTGAAAAAATTATCCTAAATTTTGACTTAGGAGGCCTGTAAACATTGAACAACATAGTTCGTACCGGGTTCTTTACCTGGAAAGCTAAATATTCAAAATAGTAAAATTTTCCCAGAAACACCTTTTTCCACTTTAGTGAATCACTAAACAATGTTGCCACTCCTCCTCCTTTCCTTTGTTGTCTTCTCTCACAAAACTGTGGTTTGGAGTTTGGAAATATGATCAGTAATGAGTTGAGTTTGAACGTAGTATAATAAAAGAAAATTTATAAATAAAGACAACAAAAAAGTGAAAAAATATTAAAATAAATTAACAAACAAGCAAAAGAAGAACAATAGTAAAGCATACGAATACACATTCAATGGAGTGGGTAGAAGTATATATTTTTTTATTGAACCCACCCCTTTTCCAGCAGCAGCACAATTCAATAAATTCCTAACACAGTTAGTTATAAAAATCTTTCCAAACAACTAGTTTATATAGCTATAAATAATACAATTCTTTCCAATTTGCATGCCAATATAAACAAAAATCAATACTATTCAGTGATTTGTGTATCACAAATTAAGAAAAACCTAAAGAGTATAAAAATGACAATATTACCAGTAATAGCTGAATAAATTATTTCTCATATTCACATGCACTGATGACCATCTTTTTAAATAACATTTTAAACTGTTTTATGTTTGGACATTGCTTTGTCTCCACACTTGCTTCAGTCCATATACACAGAAGCCCCGTCCTCTGGTTCTGTATTTAAGTGTTTTATTTTCACATTCGTTCATTATAAGTCCTCCCTTTAGAAAAAAAAAAAGCTTAAATATTTTATGGTAGCAATACATTTTTGTCCTAAAATATTTTAATAATTTAGATTCTTTATTTATTTTAATAGGGCGTTTTTTTTTATATCCAAAATAACCAACCTAATTGAATATTCTTATAGCTAATTTTTGCAATATTGTTAATGATTGTAGAGTATTTATGTAGTTGTTTCCCCATTACTG
The DNA here is from genome assembly GCF_011125445.2 of Fundulus heteroclitus. Classification (NCBI taxonomy): domain Eukaryota; kingdom Metazoa; phylum Chordata; class Actinopteri; order Cyprinodontiformes; family Fundulidae; genus Fundulus; species Fundulus heteroclitus. The sequence goes on from NC_046382.1 coordinate 459,679, forward strand.
AAGTCATTGTTTAATTATTTTCCTGACAGAGATTTTTAAAGAAGCCAGGTGGCTGAGTGGTTCATGCTTTCTCTGTGGCTGGTTGTTTCTGTTTAGGTAATAATACAGAAATTTAGATCCACTTCAGCAGCTGGTCCTGAAGAAGAACACCCGGACAGAAAAGGGGAACATTTGTCAAAGAAAAAGAAAATATGAGGAAGATCATGAAACCGTCTCTTTTTGCTTCCAGAGTGTTTGGCTCGGAAACATTTATTGTGAAAGTCTTTACCGGATGTGGATCATCACTTTGTTTTCTAGCTGGTTGTGGAGATTATCCAGACATTTTCTAAGTTTATTTAAAACGGTGAGTTGATGAGATTATATTAATTTTATTGTTAATGATTTACTGTCTGTTTAAAAAAATAAACAAAAAAAAATCTCCTGAGTTTCATTTGAAAAGCATATTCAGGTTATTATTAATAATTCCCTGTCTGATTTAAAAAAAAAACCTCCCAAGTTTAATTTGAAAAGCATATTCAGGTTATTGTTAATGATTTACCGTTTGATTAAAAAAATAAACAAAAAAAAAAATAAAAAGTAAAGAAAATCCAGAGTTTAATTTTGAAAAGCCCACCCGGAAGTGTGTCCCCGGCATCGCCAGCTTGCCGTGAATGACGTCATGGCGGTCTGAGCGTCTACCTGCGACATGACTCCTTCAGGCAGGGACGGCCGGCCCGCTGCTTCATCTAGACCCGCTTCAGTCGGTAAGAAGGAGCGTTCTGCTGCTGGGGTTCTGGTTCTGGTTCTGGTCCGGACTGGTTCTACCGGGTCACCGCTGTCTGCTGCCAGGGAGCAGAGGGAACAGGCTGTGAGGACGGACTGACCTGTTGGTTCTGGAGGATTAAAGCCAGGTTAAACAGCACCACGCCGGTTCGGTTCGGGTGATGTTCTGTGAATGAAGCTGCGGGTTGGCTGTTCGGGTCAGTCAGACCCAAATGTCCCGTTTCCCTTCATAATCGGCCTCGTTCTGATCCGCGTTAATAATCACTGAGAACTAAAGCTGGGGTTCTGATGGATCCTCTGCTGGGTCTTTGGATCCGGAACCAGATCTTAAATAAAGTAACTGGAAGGAACTAAAGGCTTAATTATGCAGAACTCATTTGGATCTCTGAGGTTTAATCCTGCTTGGTTCTGAAGCCTTTCTGGAGGCCTAATGGAAACTTTCAGAAGGAGTAGAGACATGGTTCCTGAACAGTTCTGTCTGGTTCTAGGTCTGACCGGGCCGGGAACATCATCCTCTGGTTCAGCTCGGTTTGGACCTTCAGGGTCAGTGAGGTTCTGAATCAGATTCTGAACAGAGATTCAGCGAGGACAGAGGAACATGTTCCGGGTTGGAGGTCCAAGCAGGTTCTCTCTGGCCAGAACATTTCATACTTCACTAGAACTCCAGCAGAACTCCTGGACTCCTTCATGGGTCGGTGCCACTGCAGAACCAGCTTCACAGAAAAAGTTCTGGACAGAATCAGTGCCACAAACGAGCCACACGATCAGAACAATCTGGACTTGTTCTGTTGGTCCTGGTGGACAGAACGCGTTTAAATCAGCGGAGGACAGATTTCTCTGAACAGACTCAGAAACCCTAAAAGAGTTCTAACTTTGAACAGATTCCTGACCCATTACATCTTTCTGGGTCAGAACCGATTCCTGATTCTGAACAGAACCTCTGAACTCTGATTTAGAGTCAGTCAGGGACTAAATGCTGCTAAACTGGCGTTAACATTTCACTAGGGCTGGACTATATAGAAAAAAACAATATTGATAGAATAGAAATTATATTAAACGATATCGATAATTAACAATAAATTCTAAACATTTATTTTAAGTGCAGCCCTGATCATTTTATGCTGTTGCTTAGCAACCTATTTTTAGATACAGACACAAACACTGAATTCAAACTCAACCCTTTATTCAACCAACTTTTTACCGCAACTGAAAGTTTTTAAAATGGTAAAAAGAACGCATGCTCTCTGAACTCTTTAAAGGGGGCGGAGCTTGGTTCCTGGGTCTGCGTTGTGATTGGTTGGTAGGATGTACTGACTGTAATATTAACCTAAGTGATTGGCTAGAATGCAAAAGGAAGGAAAACTGTTATTCTATTGAACTTTTTTTTATTTTTATCAACGCCCTACCTTTCACAGTCTTGTTAGGAAAAAGAACCGAACCACTGTGGGTCCTTTCTCCCCGGTTCGCGGTTCTGTCTCACAACCACAGCTTTCTGCTTGACCCAATAGAACCTTACGGGGGGACCTGATGACTCGTCCTGCAGTAAACGACCCACAGTAATTTTGTACCGGTTTTAAAATAAAAAGTGCGTTTTGAAACACCAAGAACTGTGGCGGTACCAAACATGGCGGTAAAAAGGCGACCCATAGTTCAATTAAATTTTATTTCTATAGCTCCAGTTCATCACATCCCATCATCTCAAGTCTCTTTCCAAAGTCAGACTCCATCAGATCCTCCAGGTTGGTGAGAAAGTTTCCTCTCTAAGGAAACCCAGCAGGTTGCATCAAGTCTCTCCAAGCAGCATTCACTCCTCCTGAAAGAGCGTAGAGCCACAGTGGACAGTCGTCTGCATTGTTGATGGCTTTGCAGCAATCCCTCATACTGAGCATGCATGAAGCGACAGTGGAGAGGAAAACTCCCCTTTAACAGGGAGGAGAACCTCCAGCAGAACCAGAACCAGGCTCAGTGTGAACGCTCATCTGCCTCCACCCACTGGGGCTTAGAGAAGACAGAGCAGAGACACAGAAAGCTCAGAAGCTCACATTGACCCAGGAGTACTTTCTATGTTAGAGAAGACAGAGCAGAGACACAGAAAGCACAGAAGCTCACATTGACCCAGGAGTACTTTCTATGTTAGATGGTAATAGAGGATGATCTGCCTCCCCTGAATGTTACAGCTAACAGAACACCAGACCAGGTGCACCTACTATGAAGAGAAAAAGGTAAAAGATGTTCCTCTCTGTTCTTCTGTGCTTCAGGTAGGGAGTGATGCAGCAGAAGGTGTGCTCCAGAGGTTCTGGTTCCTTCCTGTTGGAGATGAACGGCCAGGTGTGCAGCGCCGTCGCCGACCTCCCGTTCCGGTGCCCCCGATGTGGCGAGCGCGAGCGTTTCCGCAGCCTGGGCTCGCTGCGATCGCACCTGGAGTACCGTCACGCCTACAACTGTCCGGACATCGTCCCCGGAGACTTCAGCATCACAGGGAAACACCCCGACCCGCTGACCGCTGCCTTCCCCTGGCAGGACGCCAGCCTCCCGGCCCCCAGGGGGCAGCACGGCGGCGCGCGGCCGCCGCACATCCGCTCCCTGAGCGACAGCAGAGACGGCGGAGGCCTCCAGTCCTACGGCGCTGTGAGGAGGCGCACCCAGAGTGTGGGGGTGGGCACCCAGGCAGAGGAGGAGGAGGAGGGAGAGGAGGATGAAGAGTCAGGAGAAGAAGAAGAAGATGAAGAGGAGGAGGAGGATGGCGACGAAGCAGATGACAGCAGAGATGTTAAAAGGTCAGACCCAAGCCACCTCCATCACCCTGCAGCGGTCCCTGCAGATTCCCTGGGGCCCCCTCTGGACCTGGACTCAGAACCGGACCTGGACCTCGTTGGTGAGATTCCCTCCGTCTCCGTCAGGCATAACCAGACAATCATGCATACCGAGACGAACAGGGTTAACGAGACGATCAGGCATAACAAGACGATCAGGCGTAACCAGATGATCAGGGATAATGAAACGATTAAGCGTAACCAGACGATTAAGCGTAACCAGACGATTAGGCGTAACCAGACGATTAAGCGTAACCAGACGATTAGGCGTAACCAGACGATTAAGCGTAACCAGACGATTAGGCGTAACCAGACAATCAGGCGTAACCAGACAATCAGGCGTAACCAGACAATCAGGCGTAACCAGACAATCAGGCGTAACCAGACGAACAGGCGTAACGAGACGAACAGGCGTAACGAGACAATCAGGCGTAACGAGACGATCAGGCGTAACGAGACGATCAGGCGTAACGAGACGATCAGGCGTAACGAGACGATTAGGCGTAACCAGACAATCAGGCTTAACCAGACAATCAAGCATAACGAGACGATCATGCATAACGAGACGAACAGGGTTAACGAGACGATTAAGCGTAACGAGACGATCAGGCGTAACGAGACGATCAGGCGTAATGAGACAATCAGGCGTAACCAGACGATCAGGCATAACCAGAAGATCAGGCGTAACCAGACGATCACCTTTCTGCCTCCCTGTCTTCACCAGCGCAGGGCTCCTACTCGGGCCTGGAGACGGCGGCGGCCTCGGCGGCAGTGCGCCGGCGGCTGGCCAGCATCCTGCGGGCGGCCGACGGCACAATGCAGCGCCGGCTGGCCCGGGTGAGTACGGAGCTGGCTCGGACCGACACAGAGCTGCTGTGCGAGCGCGCCCACTCGCAGCACCTGGCCCAGGAGCGGCAGGAAGTGGCTGACAGGGAGCGCTCACTGAGCCGGCAGGTGGACGTGGCCGTCATGGTGATCGCCGCGCTGAGGGAGCAGCTCAACGCCTCTGAGAACGAGCTGGAGCGCCGGGAGAGGTGGGAGCGTCTGGGTCCGCCGCCGGTCAGAACCTCAGCCGACGTTCTGCTGACCTTCTGCCTGGGTTTGGTCTTCCAGGGAGGTGATCACCATCCAGAGGTTCCTGGAGGCGGCGGCCCGGCAGGAGACGAGCGGAAAGGTCCGGATCCAGCGCTTCATCGAAAACCTGCTGGGCCGCATCGCCCTGGCTGAGAAGCTGGTGGAGTTCTACCAGGAGAACGGCAGCCCGGCCCAGTGGAACCGCCACAAGGTACCTCCAGACTTTCTCTCCACACGGGCCCATTTGGACTTTGCTGTTGGTTCAGTTTCTTGCTGATTTTCTTTTTTTTTAGCTGTTTCTGTGTTTTTTTGTCTTTATTTCAGATTTTCTGGGTTTATTTCATCTATCATTACATGTTTTATTAACTTTTTTCTTTGTTGGGGCTGAAATGGGACGTTGACCCGGTTCTGTTTCGTCCCCAGCAGCACAACCAGCAGCAGCAGACTGATACCGGCCGTCACAGAATCAGTAAAAGCAGGTGGGTCTCTGCCGGCCGACCCGATCAGACACCAGAATCTGAGCAGAACGACCCGGTTTCATGTCCAAACCGGCTTTTTCTGGTGGGCGAGCCCTGAAGAAGCTGTTAGAACATGAACCTGTTAACCAATCAGACTGACGGGTTGATGCTGAAAGGCTGTTTCTGCTTTGGTGTCGACCGTCTACAGAACTGTGGTTCTGGTTCAGTTCTGCTAAACCGCTTCAGCTGTGCTTTGATGTGTTTTGGGTCCGGTTCTGACCCGCCAACCTTCTGTGATGTCTCCAGGTCTGCAGGAGGCCAGCTGGTCTCCTCCGGTCTCCATGAGAACCGGACTCAGTCCTCCTCCCAGGGCGGCGCTGGTCCTCGGTTCTCCGAAGCGGAACTGGACCGGGAACGGGAGCGGCAGGAACGTCTGGCTCGGTCCTCCAGGCTGTTCTGCCGGCCCGAGCACAGAGACGACATCTGGAACCACCAGCGGCGCCGGTCCACCGGGTACGAGGCCTAGAACCGCAGACGGCTCAGAGAGAAGAGGTGTGGACTCTGAAACCCGGCGGGTTTACTCCAGTACCTCATTTGGACCGACTTCTTCCGTTTCTGTCTGGAACCTTGTAAATAAAACCTGATCAGAACCGTTAGGTTCATCCTTACCTGGGTCATATTTCTGCCGGTACCTTTTAGTTCTGGACATTTGTTTAGATCCGGTTCAAGTTAAAGAGGACCAGAAAAGAACCCAGTTGAGACCATAATGTCCCTCAGAACCAACAGAACCCACTACTGGACCGTGATGGTACCGTGCAGGGTTATAGTACCTGCTGGGTTCTGTGTTGGTACTGTTCTGGATTATAACGCCGGATCAAACCCATCCTAGATGTCATTAACAGAATTTACCGGGCCTGCGGATCCAAGGCCCGGTTTAGTTCTGCAAGTCCAACTCAGAGTTGTTTTAAGGCTCGGCACGGTGCCAGCTACTCCATGAAGAACCAACAGAACTTCCAGATAAAATCATCAGACAGCAAGAACTGCATCCACTGTTCAGAACCTAATCGGACCCTCCTGCAGCCCAGAACCTTGTTACTGATCCAGATGTACCACATGAAGGCAGTCCTGGTCCTGCAGGAACATTTGGACCCTCGTCTGGAGGAAACCACAGCTTCTGAATGTTCTGACTTCAAGCCGGACCCAGAACAGAAACGGGTCGAGTTGACCCAAACTGATCTCCAGTCATCCCAGCGGCTCCTTCCTCTCGCTGCCTCCTGCGATTTTGGTTCTGATCCGGATGGGAAAGCTGACGGTGTCCGGTGGAAATGGGTCTGGGTCGTTCTCGGGTTGGTTTGTGTTAAAATCTGTTCTGAGCGAGGTTCTGGCCGGTTGGTCCAGTAGATGTAGAGTTCAGGGTCTAGAACCGACTGCAGGACGGTTTCAGAACCTCCAGGAGGTCCAGATAGCTGTAGAACGAGCTGAGTCAGCAACAAGGAGGAGAAGAAGAGGCTGGACGGAGACCGCCTCCTGATGATGATGGTGATGATGATGATGACGATGATGATAACGATGATGATGACGATGATAACAATGATGATGATGTTGATAACAACAATAGTGACGATGATGATGATTTTGTCTCTGTGGGAATCAAACCAACAACCCCTCAGCTGTTTTGGACCATCGTCAGCAGGCTGGTTCTGGATCCTTCATCTCCTGCCTTTACTTCCTGAAACAGAACCGGTCCACCATGTCTGTTCTAGTTGGTACTGGTGGACCAGGCAAACTGGACCTGGTCCATTTTAGGTGTCGATGGACCCGTCAGGATTTTACTGCCTGACCCGGATCCGTCTTTATATGTGTGGAAAGTTCGTTTTCATTCAACTAATAAATGTGACAAAGATGTTCTGCAGGTTCCCTGGTGGACAAGCTGGACCAGAACCCGGCAGGAGCTGAAGGAATTATTCCTGCTCTGGGTTCTACTGGGTTCTAAGCACAGAATGGGCCTCATCGCTGCTAGCAGTGGTCTCAGGGTCCAGTCCTGCAGGTCCAGGTCCAGTCCTCCAGGACCGGCATCCTGCAGCTTTTACCTGTGTCTCTGGTTCCACACATCTGGTTCTGTTATCAGCTCATCAGTTCTGTAGAGCTGGACCGGAGGCTGGTGAGCGGGTCCGCCGCCTGGTTCTGGTGTGTCGGGCTGGGGGCACGTCTGGAGCTGCAGAACCTGAACCCTGGAGGACTGGAGTCTGAGACGACTGATTCATTCTTCCACCAGGACAGAGTCAGAACCGGCTGCTGAGCGCGGTACCGGACCACAGGGAAGCGTTTAGCTCTGGTTCTGTTGGGTTCCTGCAGGTTCTGTATTTCTGGCATTAAAGGTTCTGTTTCCAGTCAAATAAAAGCGACTAACATCGGCTGTAGAATCAGAGAAGTGGTGAACATGTGACTCCTCCCACAGGCTTCGTGGTGACCTCTGACCTCTGACCCGGTGTCGGCTCTTCCAGGTTGTAGTTCTAGACGAAGCTGTGGAGCGTTAGCTGGATGCTAGAACCCTGTAGCTGTTCCTGTTCTTCCAGCTGTGTGTGAAGCACGCCTGTAGCTGCAGACGGTACATTTATCCAGCTGTGACCCGCTGAGTGGACCTCAGAAGTTCTGCTGGGTCTGATGGACCGCTGAACTCGACCCAGAGAGCGCCCTCTGCTGGACGGGGCTGATGATCAGCTAAAGGCCTCTGAGGGACGGGGTGCTCCTCTCTGGGCTGTTTCTCCTCGGCCCGGTCCGTTCTGGGTTCCTGACGGTCCGGCTGGACAGAACCGTCTGTAGTTCGGTGCCTTGGCTCCAGAACTCTGTAGTCTGTGAAAGTCCATCGTGTGAAGTTCTGGTACCGTCTGGAAACCTGTCAGTGTGTCCAGGTGTGAACATTAAAGAACATGAGACCAACTACACCTCTGAGTTCTGTCTTACTGGGTTTGGGTTCTGGGTTTCTAGAAATGTGGGTTCAGAACCAAGTCTGACCCGGATCTATTTGTTTTTCTTACATAATTCATGTTTTCACCTGAATAATTGCTACATATTTATTTTTTCCCTCTCTGACCGGTTCTTCCTGTTCTGCTTTACATCGTTACATCAGCTTTTATTTATATTATTTATTCTACCTGTTGCTGCTGTCACACCTGAAGGTTCTGTTCTATCTCTGGTGGTTCTGGATTTATCCTGATGTGATAAATTCATAGAGACGGAGGAGCTTTAGTTGTTCCTCCGTCTGCAGAGCAGAACGTCATGAAACCAGTGAAGAACTTCAGGGAGCAGCTTCTGCCGGCCAGCTGGGATCTCTGTTCCAGAGAACCAGAACCGCCACCAGCTGGTAGAACCTGGTGGAGCAGAACCTTCATCCAGCTCTGATCCAGAGAAGCCTCCACAGCCTTCACTGAGCAGAGAAGAAGTCTGATGTTCTCCTAGAGGAGGTTCAGGTTCTCTGGACTCAGAGGTTTCTGGGATGGACCGTCATGGACCAGATGGCCCGGTTCTCCAGAATTTTGGTAAAAGCGGACCAGCCAGGTTCTGTGAAGGTAGGAGGTGGGATCCTGGTCTGGGCTTAGATCATCTCCTCCATGATGGCAGCATTGATGCAGAAGGTCCAGTCTCAGGCAGCTCGTCCCAAAGGAGGGACTGGACCTGGTCGGTTCCTAACCGGGACCGGTTCGGGTTCAGGACCCGGAACCAGCAGCTGAAGCTCCTGGTTTGGCTTCAGGAGAAGAAGTGAGAACCTCCCTGCATTATTTCAGCTTTTTACTGATTTCCTACATAAATGGCCGCACTGTTTGGTTCTGACATGAAGCAGTGGTCGGTTCGGCTCGGTACCGTTCGCTGTGCCGCCCTGTGGTTCGGGTCCGGCTTTATTTGGTCCTTTATTCTAAGGACTCAGCTGATGGCTCCCTGACCCACAGAGAGGGGGGGGGGGGGGGGGGATGTTCCTTTAAGAGCCGTGGAGGCGGTCCGGACCGGGCTGGTACCGAGCAGCTGCACCGCAGGACGGGTCCAGAACTATCCGGACCTCCTGTCCGTCCGGGACGTTTCCAGCAGGATGTCTGCAGGAGGAAACCTGGTGTCGGTGGACTTTGAGATCTTCGGTCACGTTCAGGGTCCGTATTCACCCCCCGGTTCGGTTCGGTTCGGTTCTGTTCTGCTCCAGCAGCAGCAGGCTGTTAAATGATCCCGCTGCTATAATTAGAACCAGCAGAGCGGTTCTGCAGCAGTCGGGACGGGTTCTTTATTTATTCTCCTCCAGATCTTTCTGTTTGGGTTTAGGCTGATCCAGATGGTGGTTCTGGTGGTACCGACCGAACTGACCCATTCTCTGTTGGCTGTTTTTCAGGTGTCTGCTTCAGAATGGTGAGTTTCTCTTTGCTTCCCGGTCCTTTTGGGTCCAAAGCCTTTATTGCTCTGATCCCAGAGAGACGAGTCGGAACCAGGGAGGAAAGATCCAACAGTTCATCAGAACGGATCAGAACCGATTCTTTCCTGATTCATTGATAGATGCAAAAGTTAGTTTCTATTTTTACTTTATTCTCTTTTCACTGTTCTTAATGGACCAAAGTACATTTTAATGAGGATTTTCCTCCTTTTTACCGACTTTAAAATGTTTATAAGTTAAAAAGCTATTTTAGGTTCTTGATTAAAACGTGGATCTAATGTTCTGAGAACCCAGAGCAGTGAATATTTACTGCTGAGGGGGGAACCCTGTCCTCTGAAGAACAGGAGGTTTTAGTTTTTTCCCCGAACAGAATATGAACATTAATAAAAGCAAGAAATGGGATTATCACTTAGAAAATTGAAAATCAATTTTTTTATTTATATAGCACCAATTCATGAAACACGTCATCTAAAGGCTCTTTCCAAAGTCAGCTTCCATCAGATCCTCCAGGTTGGTGAGAAAGTTTCCTCTCTAAGGAAACCCAGCAGGTTGCATCAAGTCTCTCCAAGCAGCATTCACTCCTCCTGAAAGAGCGTAGAGCCACAGTGGACAGTCGTCTGCATTGTTGATGGCTTTGCAGCAATCCCTCATACTGAGCATGCATGAAGCGACAGTGGAGAGGAAAACTCCCCTTTAACAGGGAGGAGAACCTCCAGCAGAACCAGAACCAGGCTCAGTGTGAACGCTCATCTTTGCAGCAATCCCTCATACTGAGCATGCATGAAGCAACAGACGCATTTCCCCGCTTGGCCTCACGGTGGCGCTGCTTTCTTGCTCTGGGAGATGAAGGTGAATTCGTAGATGCTGGAAGCTCTACAGCTGACAGATTAGATTCTGAGTTTCTGGTCTGAGATTTAGATTTAGTGTGAAGACGAAATAAATGTTCAACCAACACAACTTTTTACAGCAGTGTTGGTTCTACCAGAACCACATCAGATGTTCTGCTGGTCCTCTGCTGACGTTTCCTAGAATAACTGGGATTTGATCATCATGATGTCCAGAGCTGGTTGGACAGAATCTGTTGGTCCCCCTTATCTATGAGGGGTCATGGAGTCTGGGTGGGGGGTCTCCAGGAGTCACTGGGCGAGCTGTGGGGGGTCACCGTGGGGAGGTAGCCAGTTCAGATTTACCAGCAGGTCCATCAGAACCTCAGAGGCTGACCTTGGTTAGTTCATGTCTGTCATTCTGGACCGTCGTCCCACCTGGACCTTAAATCAGAGGTTTGGCCAATGGCTGCCAACCTCAGATGTGTTTCAGGATTATTTGTGAGAATGTGTGTCTGCGTCCTGATGGAAATGTCTTCCTGTCCTCAGTACACAGAGAAGGAGGGTCTGCGGCTGGGCCTGGTGGGCTGGGTGAAGAACACCCACGGCGGAACGGTGGTGGGACAGGTGCAGGGTCCGGCTGACCAGGTGGAGGAGATGTAAGCTCCTACTGCGACACACACAGACCCCAACCCAGTAGAACACACAGAAACCCACTGGAACTGACCTAAACCCACTAGAACACTTAGAAACCCACTAGAACTCACCTCAACCCACTAGAACTGACCTCAACCCACTAGAACACACCTCAACCCACTAGAACTGACCTCAACCCACTAGAACACACCTCAACCCACTAGAACTGACCTCAACCCACTAGAACACTTAGAAACCCACTAGAACTCACCTCAACCCACTAGAACTCACCTCAACCCAGTAGAACACACAGAAACCCACTAGAACACACAGAAACCCACTAGAACTCACCTCAACCCACCAGAACTCACCTCAAACCACTAGAACACTTAGAAACCCACTAGAACTCACCTCAACCCACTAGAACTGACCTAAACCCACTAGAACTGACCTAAATCCACTAGAACCCACCTCAACCCACTAGAACTGACCTCAACCCACTAGAACACACCTCAACCCACTAGAACTGACCTCAACCCACTAGAACACACCTCAACCCACTTGAACACATAGAAACCAACTAGAACTCACCTCAACCCACTAGAACTCACCTAAACCCACTAGAACTGACCTCAACCCACTAGAACTGACCTCAACCCACTAGAACTCACCTAAACCCACTAGAACTGACCTCAACCCACTAGAACTGACCTCAACTCACTAGAACTGACCTCAACCCACTAGAACTGACCTCAACCCACTAGAACCCACCTCAACCCACTTGAACACATAGAAACCCACTAGAACTCACCTAAACCCACTAGAACTGACCTCAACCCACTAGAACTCACCTAAACCCACTAGAACTGACCTCAACCCACTAGAACTGACCTCAACCCACTAGAACCCACCTCAACCCACTAGAACCCACCTCAACCCACTTGAACACATAGAAACCCACTAGAACCCACCTCAACCCACTAGAACTGACCTCAACCCACTAGAACTGACCTCAACCCACTAGAACCCACCTCAACCCACTAGAACTGACCTCAACCCACTAGAACTGACCTCAACCCACTAGAACACACCTCAACCCACTAGAACCCACCTCAACCCACTTGAACACATAGAAACCCACTAGAACTCACCTAAACCCACTAGAAGTCACCTCAACCAACTAGAACTCACCTCAACCCACTAGAACTCACCTAAACCCACTAGAACTGACCTCAACCCACTAGAACTGACCTCAACCCACTAGAACTCACCTAAACCCACTAGAACTGACCTCAACCCACTAGAACTGACCTCAACCCACTAGAACCCACCTCAACCCACTAGAACTGACCTCAACCCACTAGAACTGACCTCAACCCACTAGAACCCACCTCAACCCACTAGAACACATAGAAACCCACTAGGACTGACCTAAACCCACTAGAACTCCCCTCAACCCACTAGAACACGTAGAAACCCACTAGAACCCACCTCAACCCACCAGAACTCACCTAAACCCACTAGAACTCACCTCAACCCACTAGAACACACCTCAACCCACTAGAACTGACCTAAACCCACTAGAACACATAGAAACCCACTAGAACTCACCTAAACCCACTAGAACTCACCTCAACCCACTTGAACACATAGAAACCCACTAGAACCCACCTCAACCCACTAGAACTGACCTCAACCCACTAGAACTGACCTCAACCCACTAGAACACACCTCAACCCACTAGAACCCACCTCAACCCACTTGAACACATAGAAGCCCACTAGAACTGACCTAAACCCACTAGAACTCACCTAAACCCACTAGAACTCACCTCAACCCACTAGAACCCACCTCAACCCACTTGAACACATAGAAGCCCACTAGAACTCACCTAAACCCACTAGAACCCACCTCAACCCACTAGAACACATAGAAACCCACTAGAACCCACCTCAACCCACTAGAACTGACCTAAACCCACTAGAACTCACTGAAACCCACTAGAACAGGAGAACCCAAACATATCAGCTTCTGACCCCCTGGTGGTGGATTAGAGGAAGTTTTAATTTTTTCTTCAGTGGAAATTTTGAGAATAAAATCATAAAATTGTGAGAATATAGTTTATCATTTTGTAATTTAGAGAACTCATAGAAAACCCAACCTCTCTCTTGTTTTTATTCTCATAATGTTGTAAACTTAATATTCTAACTTTATTCTTGTAATCATTGTTTTCATTAAATATTATTTTAGCCATTGTTGGTTAAATTAAATTAATTACCGGCCATAGAGGAGTAAATTTCCACAAAGGAAAAAATCATCACCTTCACATGTTAGCAAGAAAGAAACTTGTTTCCTGATGTTGAATATTTAATATGATGGTCATAAATTTTTCAGAAAAAAAATACATTTCCACATTTATGCCTTTATCCAGACCTATAAATGTGCTATATTTTAAATTGGGGGGGGGGGGGGGTGCTGCACCAGACCACACCTCCCTACAGGCTGGCTGTAGTAACATCTCCAGCCACTAGATGGAGCCCTTTACCTTCCAACCCTCTGAGAGGAAAAGCTTGAGCCCAGGTTTCTAATAAATAATAAAAAATAATAAACCAGTTCAGGTTAAAGTTAAAAAAGGATTTATTCTCAATACTGAGTTTATTCTAGATAGTTCCCTCAGATTAGGCCTTTGATGCCCAATAACTGCTGATTTGATGGGGAGTTTAAAAGTTTCTTTTTTAAATTCAGCCAGACTCATCCATACCTCTGCTTATCCAGGCCGGGTCACCAGTGTTTCTATTGTTGTTAAACTCAGAGGGAGCTGGTTCTAACTTTGGGCTGAACGCTGCAGGAACCCTCAGACTCCATGACTCCAGGTTTCCATGTTGACACTCATCCTTCCTGTCGGTCCAGCTTTCACCATGACCTCACTTCCTGCCAGGCCTGGGAACATCAGGACCACGCTGCTGCTGCTGCTGCTGCTGCTGCTGCTGCTGCTGCTGGTGCTGGTGGTGCTGGTGGTGGTGATGGTGGTGGGAGCTTTCTACTTCTAACTGCTCCCCAGAGAGGCGGGTCAGGCTGAGGGAAACAGGAGGCTGGGCAGAAGAGCAGCTCTGCCTCCATGTAGGAAGTGACTTTAAGTAGGAGATGGAGCTGAGAGGCAGAGGAGAGTTAGCCTTCATCGTCCTCTCAGGAGGAAAACATAGAAAGCAGCAGGAATAATGGGAGGAATGAGGATTAAAACCTCCATGCTTTAAGTTTGAAGTGAAGTGGAGGAAACCAGCAGAATAAATCCTGCTGCCTGGTTCAGAAACAACAGAACCAGAAACAGGAAAAAACAAGAAGAAGCCTGGTTCTCAGAGTAGAACATGAAACTGTCCAGAAACAAAAGCCAGAGGACATCTGACCAAGTTAAAACCAGTCCAGGAGGACTCTGGTGTCTTCTTCAGAGGTTCACACTTTGATTTCTCTGTTGTTTAAGCTCCACTGAGATCACAGTGGATTCTTCTCTCTTTGGGTTCGGTTCTCTCGCTGTGGGTTCTGTCTGGTTCCAGTTTGGCTGTTCTTCTTCTCTCCACACCTGGTTTTGGTTCTCCTAAGCTAACCTGCCTCATGTCACCTGCTCCAGCCCCTTCAGGGGGAGGAAAGCTGCTGGTTTGTTACCAACAGGCTGGTCCTGCTGAGCCTCAGACGTTCTCCTGCAGCTCCTCCTCTGGTTCTCAGCGACTCGTCTCTAACGAGCGTCTGCTGACCTCCAGACGTCCTAGAGCTTCTGTCAGGTGTGGAGGAGGATGGAAACACCTGGAACCTGCAGCAGGGCGTGGCCTGATGAGCAGACAGCACTGAGGAGCTCAGAGAACCAGACGTGATGAGGACCTGGTTGATGGGGAGATGTTTGATGTCCTGCATGTCTGAGTGGCTGACAGGATCCGTGTGTTGGGGGCAGATTATAAAGCCGTGGATATTACACCAGTGGGTGATGGGGCAGATGAGTGGGGCATCTTTTCTCCCTCTGGCTGAGCTTCAGAGCGTGCAGCTGACCCAGATCTGCTGAAATCTCCTTTAATCTGCAGCCCGTTCTCAGGGAGCGTTTTTTCCCAGCATGCCCCTGGGGTCCACATGAAGGACCAGCCCTCTGACCCGTCTGCATGGTTCTGTCCCAGACGTCTGGTTTAGGTCTTTGCTGAGTTTATATTTAGTTTTTAGTTTCTCTCCTCCTCTCAGGATCAGCAGATTCTCATGGAGTCACTTTTATTCTAAGACTTTCCCTCCATAGCTGCTCAAACAGGAATTATTTCTTATAAAACTCAGTGTTCAGAGTTTCTAATGAGATCAGGCTGAGCTGTCCTGGTGAGGAAAGGAGCCTCCATGCTTCCTTGATTCTCTCCTTTAGGAAACGCTGCAGCATCCTTCATGAAACAGATTATTCAGGCCTATAATTCTCTGCAGCGGTCGGGCTGAATAATCCAGATTATGTCTGTGAATCAGAGCTCAGCAGGGGAGCCGTCTGTGAAAACTTTATTCTTTTTACCATAAAACTTCTGTAGTTTCTAATATTTTAGATTATGTTTAATTTTGTCTCAGTTTTGAGGCCAAGTCATTTCAGCTCTCTGTGAAAAAACTAGACAGTAAAAAACTATTAAAGATGAATGTGTTCAGTTAAAGAACCAAAACATGCTGAATGGTGATTCATCCGGATCAGAATCAGAACCGCCTCTTGTTGCTTCACACAACAAGGAACATTAGTTCGGTTCCACTCTGCTGTCAATGATTACGCTTTATGTAAAGGTAACACCAAAGGAAAATAGAAATATTTTAAACATTCAACAACAGACATGGATGGATTGGAGCAAATAATCCTGGTACCGATCCGACTGGACCGCTCTGGTGTCTCTATTGTGACTTTATACAGCAGACAGAGACCGTTGTGGTGATTTGTTCTGGTTCTGTTGTATCCCAGTTTAAATCTATTGTTTTGTTTATCATTCTGACTTTATGAATCCCACATGTTCTGGATCACAGATCAGTAGAACCTCTATCAGTAGAACCTCTATCAGTAGAACCTCTAAGTTATTTCTGACCAGAACCTCGTCCCAGTTTTGTTAGGATCGGGTCAGTTGGGCCGGTTCTCTTGCCACCATCGGTGACCCAACGTTAGCAGTGAAACCCGTCAGAGGAGACAGCCGCTGGGGAGACGTTGGTTCAGCGGGTTTAGGGTCGGTTCTGTCTGGTTGGGTTCAGGTTTCAGTCCCGGGGGACGTTTACTGAATCTTTACTTATGTCTTCTAGTCAATGAGATTTAAAAACATTTAGAGGATGAGGCAGAGAAACTGAAGAAATAATCATCTTAGCTGCTCTGTTTCCTCCTCAGGTCCACTGGGTCCCAGAGTTTAGTTTCTGGACTCGTTTCAGAACCCTACAGTCATTTTTAGCCTCGGTTCTTTCTCATTTCTATTACCGACATCTCCATCCTATAATCTCAGTTTGAACCAGGAGCTGAATTAGAGATGAAGATCTCCCTGACCTGCAGCCTTCATCTGAGTCAATCTGTCAGGTTTTATTAAATAAAAGAAACCGGCTTACAGGATCATGGGAACCAGGAACACAGCAGGGTGCAGGAGGACCTGACAATGTGTGTGACAGAGAGAGTTGACCCTAAAGGGGAAGAGATGGAGGAAACAATGGGTGGATGATTGGGCACAGGTGAACCAGGTGAACCAGGTGAACCAATCAGCAGCAGGGACCGGGGGACAATGAACTGGCAGGAACAGAGGGAGAACTGAACCTAACAGGGAGAGTACCTAAGAAGGAACAGAAAACACAGCTACAGAAATAATAACGGCCATAAGATAGCTAAATCTATAACAATAATACTAATAATGTAAGAGCAGATCCTGAACTAAAAAAAGACCAGCATTAAATAAAGATCTAACAGAACTACTAAAGTAATAATGGACGTAGCTATCCAGACAGAAACTGAAACTAACAACTACCAGAATCTATAATTAAGATAAATGCTGAGCAGAAACTACACAAAGATAAACTCCAGGATCTGAGGAAAGGCATAACAAAGTCCCCAGGGAGCTAAAATAAGTAATGACGTCCCTGGAGACCCTGACATCATGTTTCTCTCCTCTGCAGGAAGGTGTGGTTGAGTAAAGAAGGAAGTCCAACGAGTCGGATCACCAAAGCCAAGTTCACCAACCAGAAAGCCATCGATACGGTGGAGATGTCCGGCTTCAAGACTCGGTTCTGAGCTGCTGCAGAGCTTCTGCTGCAGAGCTTCTGCTCCACAGCTTCTGCTCCAAAGCTTCTGCTGCAGAGCTTCTGCTCCACAGCTTCTGCTCCTGCCTCTGGGACTGTGGAAACGCTGAGAACTTGTCCTGGAGCTGACCACCAACCTGTTAAAGGCTGAGATCTGATCTATTTATGAGGACAGTTTAAGGGTTTTAATGAATTCTTTAAATTCATTAAAATTTAAAGAATTCAAATATTTAAACATTTAAAGCATAAATGTTGAAAATAAACACTGTAAAACCTAATTACAGGCAGCATTTCTGCATGGAGCCATCACATGGAGGCAGGTTGCTATAAAACGCCCCAAACACTTAAGATTGAGTTCATTTAAGTTTTTAAAGATAAAAACTGTTACTTTTATGTTTTTAAAGCTCCTTTATTTTTTTCCATTTGTTTCACAAAATGTTCTTTCTGCTGAGCTTATATTTATTTAATTTCTCCACCTGGAGCATAAATAAACCCACATGGGTTATCTGCGTTTAAGGTTAAATTAATGCCACTGAATTACCGCTAGTCTTAATGGTTCTGGACAAATAAACGTGTGTTGTCACCCAGCGAGACTAAGAAGTTTGTTCCAGTTATTTTGGTTCAAAGCAGGCAATAAAGAGACTTTTGAATTAGAAAACATCAAATTAAAAGTCATCCAGAGTTTAACTAACTGGGTTTATCAGGATAAATATAGCAGAGTATCATCAGCATACTGACTCGTTATTTACCTGAAAGAAACATTATTCTAGAGAGAATTGGTTCAAGCCCTGAACCCTGTGGTTCAAACAAAGGAGGTTAAACCACAGGTTCATGAAGGGAACATGAAAACTGAGAATGGGGGAACCACCCAGGTCAAACCGTAGAATGAAATCTGTGTCTGGAACGTCTCTGGATTAAATCACGGTGGAGGCTGAGCATGTCAGCAGTTAAACCAGAGGGAGCGTTGTGCATCAGGCTGCAGATCAGATCCCTGCAGGCGCTGCAGCCGGCAGGCTGCTTCACTGCATGATGGAAACAAACACACAGCCAGGTGTTGCGTAACAGCAGGTCACCTGACCAGGAAGCTGCCATGTGATGCAGTTAAAGCCGGCTGGAGGATCCCTGATCAGCTGATAAACCCTGACGCAGCACAGCGATCAAAGGGACCAGCCTGGAGCTGTGATGTGATCAAACTGCAGGTTATTAAGTTTATTTCTGTCTGAGAACATCTGCAGCGTGAGCGCCGTCATCATGGAGGAGCACGCTGCTGGAGGAGCACGCTGCTGGAGGAGCACGCTGCTGGAGGAGCACGCTGCTGGAGGAGCACGCTGCTGGAGGGGGGAGCTGCTGTCATGGCAACCGGCCTGGAGACATTAACCAGTCAGACGCACAATGAGGAGCAGAGAGTGGGAGGTGTTGCTGCTGGATCACAGCAGAACCTCCTCTGATTAACAGCCTGAGCACAGCCGGGGGGGGGGGGGTCCATCAGGGCAGCAGACTCTGATAAAACTTCATTCTGGTACCATTGGACCGCTGAGGATCAACAGATTAAGGTTCTGAAGTTGGTTCTGTCAACAAGCCTCATTTCTGGACTCTTCAGTGTTTTAGATGCTGGGATCCATCATTGGTCAGTTCACCAGTTAAACCACACGATCATTATTAAAACATTAGGTTCATGTTTGCTTTATGGAGACAAATGTTGCTGAGGAGGAAGATTTTTCTGAAATTTAAAGTACAAAATCAGCTTAAACCTTTCTATTTTTTCAGATAATTTATATTATTGGAGCATAAAAAGTTTTTATTTTAAGGATAAAATATATTTCTGGAGATAAAATCTTATCTAGAGCAAATATCTTGAATAATAAATAAAACATTTGGACCAAATATCCCAAGACATCTTCTATCAGTGTAGCTGAAGCCAAATATCATTAAAAAGCCAAACAGGAGAACCCTTTCTGCATCCCTCCATCATCTGAACCCCCTCATTAGTGCAGGGAGGGGGGGGGGGGCAGTGGGGGAGAGGTGGGGTCCCCCACAGGTCACCAGTGACTGTGGGAGGAGGCTGGAGTACCCTGAGAGAACCCATGCATGTTCAGAGAGAACAGAAATGAATCCATTAATGAATCTGGATCTGGTTCTGAGAGCAGACGTGTTTCCCAGCATCACTTTAACTTTTATTATCCTGGTTCTGACGGTGGAAACGTTCATCTTGATGTTCCTTCAGTTGTTCTCTGGTTTCTGTTTTTAAGCCTCTGCTGCAGAACCTGAGCCTGAAACTGAAAAGCAGGAAGTTCTGAAGTATTTCTGATCTGTCAGAGGCAACAGGTTCAGAGAATCAGCTTTAAAGGTGAGGTTATTCGGATCAGTTCTGCAGAACCAACCCGGTCCGGATGCCCACATGAGGCAGAACAGAACCAGAGAACCACCAGGTTTAACCAGAAGCTCCAGAAGACCAACGACCACCTGAAGATCTGATCCAGTCAAAGGTCATTACATCAGGATGATTCTAACCCCAGAAACCCGGTTCTGGATTCTTAATGAACCACGGCGGTTCTGTTGTTGATTGGGTTCTGTCTGCTGTCTGGGTCGTGGAGCTGCAGTCACTGGTTCTGGGATGTTTCTGTTCCTCATTCTCTCTGTCTGGACCCACCCAGGGCTAATAAAACCCCTCCAGGAGTTCTGGGGGACTGGACCGAACCCTCTGGGTCTAATTTGGACCCGGGTTCTTGAACTGGACGGTGTTGGTTCCGTCTGTTTCTTCCAGTCGTGGAGCTTCTCCTCTCCAGTAAAGCTGAACCCTAAAAGCCTCCGTGTCACAGACCGGCCCGGCTCTGGTACCGCCTGGCAGAACCAGAACCAGAACCAGAACCAGAACCCGGTTCTGGTGAGTATCTGCAGTGAGTATTAATAACAGGCGAGCCGCCCCCACGCTGCCGGAGAGACGGCAGAAGGAGCCCACGCACCCCTCATGCCTCTGGAGGAGCATCCTCCGCCTCCTCTCCCGGCAACCATAGTGGTCACCGTGGCAACCGTGTTTGGCATCCCATAGTGGTCACCGTGGCAACACTCACAGAAGAAGAAAGACTCGATGGCTTCTCGTTTCCTGGGTGTTTCTCTCAGATCGTCCAGCCGGCCCAAACGGGTCGTCCTCCTCAGCCAATCAGAACCGAGCCGGTACTGCCGGCCCGCCGGTACCGGGCGACCCGCCGGTACCGGGTCCAACTCTCCTGACATCTAGCATGAGCAGCAGGATCTGCTCCCTGCTGACTGGGTTTGAACAGTACGAGTCCAGAAAGTTCTGTTGGTTCTGGTGTCAGAACGCTGATGATGCTTCACTCTGAACCCTGACAGACAAACCCAAATCCTGGAAGCTGAGGAACCACACAGGTCCAAGTATAGAAGAACCGTTTCAGAACCTCTCATCCCGTCCAGAACTGATCTGCTGGAGGGAAGAAGATGAAAGGTCCAAAAGCTGCAGTGACCCGGGACCATAAGTATTCATACCCTGGAACAGCTCCAGCATTTAGTCTGGTCCACCCTCAGTTAGAGGGACACACCCAGAACCAAAGTTCTGCCTCCTGGAGAGGTGTTCCTCCTGTTTGGACCCTTTAACAGGGAGGTTCTAAAGGGTTCTGTAGAACAGGAGCAGAGAGAAGAAGAGGTTCTGCTCGGCTTTCAGATGTTCAGACTGAGCGAGGAGCTGATTTCTCCTGCTCATGGTTCTGAAAGACGACCCGGTTTTAGCCTAAACACCTGAAGATCAGACGGTTCCTTCTCTGGACTCAGTTCTGGACTCAGTTCTGGACCCAACCGGACCCGTGTTGAGTCCCAGGGAGGTTATTTCTGGTCTAGCTCGCTCACCGGGCCTGAATCCCACCGGACCTCTGATTGGTACTACTAAGCTCTTCCTCACCATGAGTCGGGTCGGGTCGGTTCTGAGCTGACCTTTCAGTCGGACGTCTTCATCTGTGGTTCTGTTTCTTTTATGATTACCAGGATTTCTTTAGAAGTCCAGATCAAACGACCATATATGGACGTTTCCTGCTGATAGTTTCAGGTCAGGTGTTCTACTGAAAGTCAGTCAGATGAATGAACAAACTAAACGAGGACGTCATAAACGTGACGGAGAACCAGGACGATGAAGTGGAACCGCTTCTATTTCACAGCTAGAGGTTCATGACTTCAGATGTAGGAGCAGAAACTGTCAGAAGGTTCTGACTGGAAACATAGAATTTCAGTTTCCAAACACAGAACAAGAACAAGACGAGAAGAACGGACCACAGAGAGACAGAGAACTGCTGCAGAATGCAGGAGAACCCAAAGAAGAACAGAGACCCGGTTCTTAACGAGCTGATTAAAGATAACATCCTGGAGCCTGAAGAACACCAGAGACAACCAGAGGGAGAGAGGAGCTCCATCTGCTCAACGTGGAGAGATGCATTTCATTCAGAGAGAACCCTGGAGAACCCGGGAGAACCATGGAACAGGCTCCAGAACTCAACCCTCCTGTGAACAGGTTCAGAACCTGAATCAGTGTGATAAAAAAGGATGATTACAGGAAAGTTTCTCTGGTTTTTGAAATGATCAACGATAAACTTTCTGACTCTGAACCTTTGGATCATATCAGAACTTTCAGAGATTTTCTCCCCATGTTGATCCAAACCAGGCCACTGAAGCTCTCCTCCGTTCCTTCAGAACCAGAACCGGTTCTGGAACAGTCCAGCTGCTTTGGCTTTAGTTCTGATGGGACATTTGGACCTGTTAAACCCACCTGAGCTGAGTCGGCACCAGCTTGGTTGCTTCAGTTTGGCATCATCCTCCCTCTGCAGCCTCTCCTCCTCCTCATCTCAGGGACGCTTCATTTATCTCACCCTGCAGCCCACAGGGGCGGGGACAGCAGAAAAGCAGCGTCACAGATCCAGAGCTGCTTATGGAGAACGTTCTGTGGGGTCTGTGGAGTCTGACTCGTATAAAACAGCAGATCCGATTCAGTTTCATAAAACTGCAGGAAATGTTTTACTGAAATAAAGATGTGAAAATATTCCCACATTTGGACTAAATCTGCTTTTCTCAGATTTAAACTGGATGTAAAATCAGAAGTTTATTAAAACAACAACAGGTATAAACGACCGGTTTAGGGAGGATAAACTGACCTCTGACCTCTGACCCAGCTGTTTGCTCCATGTTTCCATGGAAACCAGTGTTGGTGCGGGTTTGAATCCCGTCCTGCTGCAGCCTCCTCTGTGTTTGGCAGGTTTTAGTCTCATTTTTGTGGAGGCGTTTAAATGCTTTATGGAAAATATCTGAAGGATTATTGGTTTAAATGGTAGCACTGTTGCTATGGAAACCCTTTACAATAAGATCCGAATTACAGCTCTGGGATTATGAAAATCATTTAGACGTTTGGCAGTTTTTTTTTTAGCTTTTAGTGTTTCTTTTTTTTAAAGGGATTTTTTTCCATATTGAGGCGTTTTGGTTCTGAGAGTTTTACTAAAACCCAACATCCAGTTTGTCAGTACATCAGAATATTTCATCAAACCCAGAAACATGAATCCAGAAATGTGGACCCAATGAACAGCAGGTCCATGTTCTGTTCAGAACCAGAGTACCGGGTCTGGGCTCCTTTTACCTGAATGCAGCGTGGCATGGAGGAGATCAGGCTGTGGTTCTGCTGAGCGGTTCTGCTGCCTTCAGGTCATCTGGATCATTGGTTCTGGTGTCTCTCATCTTCCTCTGGACAACACTCCACAGGTTCTCTACGTGGTTCTGGTCAGGCCGGCCAGTAGAGAACAGAACCACCTTTGTCACTGAACCAGGTTCTGGTACCTTTGGCGGTGTGGGTCGGTACCAGGTCCAGCTGGAGAATAAAACCAGCAGAGGGGAGCAGGAAGAGCTTCAGAAGGTTCTGCTGGATGGCTGCATTCACTGTGGACTTCAGAAGATCCAGTGGACCAGAACCAGCAGACGACACGGCGTCCCAAAAACTTCACACCGGACCAGAACCACTGTGGATTCTGGACCTCTGCACTCCTCCTCCAGACTCTGGATCCTAGATCTCCAAATTAAATGAAGTTTGCTTTAAGCTGAAAACAGAACCTCGGACCTCTGAGCAACGGTCCGGTTCTGTTTCTTCTCTCTGCTTCAGGAGAGGTTAAACACAAGGAATGGTACCGTTTCAGCCCGTGTTCTGGACCCGCCTGGGTCTGGTGGTTCTGGAAGCTCTGAGTGCAGCTGCAGAACACTTCTTCAGAGTCTCCTCCAGACTCCTGAGAGAACTTCTCTCCACCAGAGCGATGGTCAAAGTTCCCTTTAACTTCATGAAAATACAGATTTATATTGCATTTTTTAGATATTGTCAATTTTAAATCTAAATAAATACAAGTATGTTTTTTTAGAGGAAGAACAATGAAATAAAATAAATGTATAGATGGAGCTCACTGGTGGGTTTGGCTGTTTTTAGAACCGCCTCATTGCACCACATGTGGCCTTCAGGTCAGCCTCCATCAGATCCTCCAGGTTGGTGAGAAAGTTTCCTCTCTAAGGAAACCCAGCAGGTTGCATCAAGTCTCTCCAAGCAGCATTCACTCCTCCTGAAAGAGCGTAGAGCCACAGTGGACAGTCGTCTGCATTGTTGATGGCTTTGCAGCAATCCCTCATACTGAGCATGCATGAAGCGACAGTGGAGAGGAAAACTCCCCTTTAACAGGGAGGAGAACCTCCAGCAGAACCAGAACCAGGCTCAGTGTGAACGCTCATCTACAGTTTTTCCTTCCACCAAACTTTCCTGTCAGATGTTTACATCCAGCCCTGATTAAAGAGCTCTAATCATCTTAACTCCTGGTGTGGAGACTGCCATCAGGTCAGCTCTCTCCCTCTGACTGCAGGGACCATAATGACGAATAATAATCTATTCCTCCTGGTCTGAAGTGATGGCCTCATTAATGTGGGAGTTTGGGGTTTTTACAGCTTTAAGGCAGAATCACAACCACAGAGTTACTGAAACAACGCAACATTTTCACTGATTCCCAAAAATCTGGAGTGTGAGCCTGAGGGCGGTGCAGCCCGGTGAGCAAACCGAGCGCTCCTTCCGCTGCAGTGTGCGCCGCGCTGGGGGCGGGGTGAAGAAGAGGAGGAGGAGGAGGAAGAGGAGGAGGAGGAGTGGAGCCCTGCTCTCTCTCTCTGCTGCCTTGTTTTTGCTCCGAGCCTCCAGCAGCCAGGCCGTCCGTCCTTCACTCCGAGCGGGACTTCAGAGCGCTTCAGCCGGCCTCCAGGTGAGCGTCAGCCCGCTGCGGCGGGTCGTGGTGTCCGTGTCTCTGCGTGGATCGGTCCTGCGTGTCCGTGGGGCTCAGGTGTTTCCACGCGCTGCGGCTGTAGTGCTGCTTAGATGGTGCAGCATCAAGGATCACCTGTGGGAGGCTGGTGGAGCTGCGGCTCCTCCCCCGCTGCTGGTCCTGGTTCTGGTCCTGGTTCTGGTTCTCCTGGTTCTGGTTCTGGTTCTGGTTCTCCTGGTTCTGGTTCTCCTGGTTCTGGTTCTGGTTCTGGTTGAAGTCCGCAGCGCTTCTCTGCTCTGACCTTCTTGTCTGTGGAGCTGCAGGCGTGGTTCTCCTCTCTGACCTCAGAACAAAAACACCAGACTCTGCTGGAGCCTCCTTCATCCCTCCTGCTCCTCTCGGAACCATGTAGTCTTCCTCCTCTGGGCTTTGGGTCAGCAGTCCTTCAGGTTCTGACCCGGTCCAGATGCTCCTGCTGGGAAGTTTGAGGCGTTTTCTGGTGGCGCAGACCCTGATTTCTGGTCCTGTGGAGTCATTATGTAACCAGATCCAGGCTGGACCCCCCCCCCTCCTCCTCCTCTTCCTCTTCCTCCTCTTCCTCCTCTGTTCTTTCCATAATCTGCTTTTTTCACTTATCTGCTCACTTCTTGTCTTTCTCTCTCCTCACATTCTTCCCTTCATCTTCCCCCTTTCCCCCAGTTTCCCCTTGATCTTCCTCCTCCTCCTCCTCCCAGCAGTGGGAACAATCAGTAACTTGTTGCCACTCCTCTGAAATGTCTCAGGGAGGTGTTGGTTTGTCCTCCTCATCCTCTGCAGTCAAACCAGAGCCATGAAGTCACAACCTCAGCTTGTTGCTGGTTGGGTTCTCCGTTCTGACGGTTCTGACGGTTCTCTCTTCAGCGTTCCTGCTGCTGTGACAGGAACCTGTTCTCCGCAGGTTCTCAGAACCCCCCAGCGGTACTTCTCTGATGTTTTGTCGACTCATCAGAACTTCAGTCCTGGCAGAGGTCTGACTGCTGGACTTTTACAGTTTCCTGCAGAGAACTAAACCAGCTGCCCCCCCTCCCTCTCCCTCTCCCCCTCCCTCTCCCTCTCCCCATCGTCCATAAAGCCCGCTGGGCTCTGATTGGTCCATCTGGACCGCACAGGCTCCGCCCCAAACGTTTTAAAGCCTTTTAATGGATCCAAACTCCACTGAGCTGCATGAGTCGACATTTTAGGACGTTTTTTTTTTGTAAAATTATTTACAAAAAAACTAACTTAAAAACATTTTATAGATGGAGACAACCAAAAACCTCCAATAGAAACTTTAACATTAATTAGTTTTATTCAGAATAAATGTGATTGTTGGTATTTAACCTTTAAAACACGTCAGAGTTGAACTGAACACGGTTCCCAAACCATCAGCTGTTACGGTTGGGTTCTGGATCATTCTGGGTCCGTTCGGTTCCGTTTATCCTGGATCTGTTTGATCCAGCTGAACACATCGCTTTAGTTTAGCCTGTTTGAAGGATTTCTGGCTCATGGGGATAAAAACCAACAAACTGGTTAGTGACGTTCTGCCGTACTCCCTGACCTCTGAGTGACCTCAGGAATGAAGTCTACCTGGATCAGCCAGGTTCAGGTGATCAGACCGACCCTGACTGACCTCCTGCTGCTGGAGCTGAAGCTGATCAGGGCTCCATCTGAATGCCCTAAATAACACCTCCTACCTCCTAGTTCCTGTTCCTAGTTCCTAGCTCCTGTTCCTAGTTCCTAGCTCCTATCTCCTTAAGGGTTCTTAGCGTCGGTAAGGGTCGTTTGAAGATCTAGATCAGCCCTGGGTGGAGGTCCATCTAGAGGTCCATCTGGTCAGCCATTGGCTAGCAGAGGGGAAGCCCCGCCCACCAGTCAGTCCTGCCTGATTGTGGCACTGAATCGGCTCTAGAACGTTCTGGAACCGTGACTTGCTCCCACCTCGGTTCCTCTAACAGGGTTCTGGCGGGTCAGAGGTCCGGTGGAGGAGATGCAGGTCCAGCTCAGAGAAGCTGCTGGGATGCAGAGAGAAACCCGATCCATAGATCATCAGGTCCGCTGCAGCTGTCCCTGTTCTAATACCGGCTATTATTAACCTCAGCGCTCCGGTTCTGCTGCTGCTCCGGTTCTGTTGCTGCTCACGGTTCTGCTGCTGCTCCGGTTCTGTTACTGCTCCGGTTCTGTTACTGCTCACGGTTCTGTTACTGCTCACGGTTCTGTTACTGCTCCGGTTCTGCTGGTGCTGAAGGAGACTTCCCGTCCCCCATCAGAACTTGTGGTGCCAGGACTTTACCTGGACATGACAAACGGAGCATTTATAGATCCAGTTCAGTTAAAAGCAACTGGATCACGACCAGAACCTGATTTGGACCTGATGGAGACGTCCTGAGGATCCAGAACCTGTTGTGGTTCTGCTGGAACAGGTTTGGATCCTCGCAGTGAGACCAGAGGTCCAGTTCTTCTTCTCTGGTTTATTCTGTGTGAGTTCTGGTACCGGCTCTGAGCTCATGGGTCCACGGCGCCGTTGACACGCCCCGCTGACTGGGATTGGTTCTGCTGGGTCATGTGATCAGAGACTGGACCGGAACCGGTAGAGACCTGAGGAGCGTTTATGAATCAGTTTATATAAAAACATGAAATCTGAGAGTTTTAATGACAGAACCATTGGGTTCTGGTGGTTCTGATGGTTCTGGTGGTTCTGATGGTTCTGGTGGTTCTGGTTCTGGTTATTTAACACACGCCTCATGAACCCATGAAAAGCTCAGATCCAGATTCTCCCTCAGACGTAATAAATTAAACGTTGAACCAGTTCTGAAGGAGTTCTTGGTGCCGAGGCGTGAAGCGGATCAGAACCGACCCGTTCCAGCTCCAAGCTGAGCTGCTGTACTGTCAGAATCCAGGACAAAGTTCTCAGGTTCTGGAGCAGGTTCTGAAGGTTCTGTCTGTCTGGGCGAGGCAGAAAACGGAGGTAAAGTTCTGATTGTTGCTGGACCGGCCTCCATGTTTGGACCAGAACTAAAGGAGGGGCTCAGAATGTTCTGAGGAGGAGGAGGAGGAGGAGGAGAGGAGGAGAGGAGGAGAGGAGGAGGAGGAGGAGAGGAGGAGGAGGAGGAGGAGGAGAGGAAGGGGACAGGGAGGAGGAGGAGGAGGAGGAGGAGGTATGCGTGGGAGAGGGAGGAACCAGGAGTGAAAGGAGCGGTGATCCTCAGGGAGGAAGTGGGTCGAAGGAGAAGGAGGAACGTTTTCAGCCTCTGAGTTCTGGAACCAGAGGTTCTCCTGAGGTTCTGCTGAGGTTCTGCTGAGGTTCTCCTGCTGGACGCGGTTCTCCACAGCAGAACTTCAAATCAGATAAAAATAAAATCAAATTATCATCTGGAAGCAGATTTATGAATTCTGGATTAAAACTAAAACATTTAAAACTAAACGTCTGAAAATGTTATGAAAATATTTTTTATTCTAACTTTATAGATTTTATGTTTTAAACTTTTTTTAAAGTTAATTTCACACTTGATCCGGTTAAAATGAATAAATGTTTAATTTGGAGGCTTTTGAAGACACATCAGAAAACATTAAAATATAAATATGCACTAAAAACATGAGATTAATAAATGACGTTACCATGGTGAAAATAAAATAAAGAAGGATTGTTCAGATTAAATGAAATGTTTTAAAGCTGAACAGGAAGAATTAGAGAAAAGAACGTTTTAGATAAAGTTACCAGGATTAATCCAACAGCGGTTCTGATCCGGAGGTTTTGGTTCTGACCCGTTTCTGGGATGTTCTGGGTGGGAAACGGATCAGAACCTTCTTATCAGGGAGGTTCTGGTATGTTGGTGGTTCTGCTTCTTCTCACCGCTGATAGTGGAACCGGGTCACCCCCCCCCCCTCGTCCATGTCAGGTTCTGCTATCTCAGAGGTTCTGGTTCAGGTACCAAAGATCTCCTCAGGAGACTGGAGGGTTCTGGGTTATGTTCTGTTTCTGGACCTCATCAGAACATTAATCAGAACCTCTGAGGAGAATCTGCAGCTTTGACTGAATCAGTGTGTCTCAGGTGGTTCTGGAGGTCCAAACATGGTTCTGAGACATTTGGCACACTTGGACCTATTGGAGGACTCACTGCAGACCAAAGGTGATGCAGCAGAACCAAAACGGGTCGGGTTAACGAGCTGACCGTCACACAAACTGGATTTAACTGGAAATAATGTCAGAACCATGGAGACCAGGACAGGAAATGAAAGCGGCGCCGCTGCCTCTGGGCCGGAGACCAGTGGACCGTCTGTGGACCCACAGCTGGATCAGAACTGCACAGAACTGTTCCAGTGAACCCACCAGAACCGACCCGACTCGGCTGTATTTCTGTAAGAAACGCCTCAGTTGGCATTTAAAGACTCAAAATACGACAAAACAATAAAAGCAAAAATATTATAAAGCAAAAAAGAGCAGAGAGAGAACAACATCTCAAACTGGGTCAGAACCAGAGAGGAGCTTTAAAAGCAGAAAGCGGGCCTGGTGTTCTTTGTTCTTTGTTCTGTGGTTCTGGTGAGAAGGCAGTAGAACCGTGGAGAACCTCCGGTTCTCTGAACGACTGATAAGAACCGATCTGGTGACCCGAAGGAACCACAGCACAGGTCTGAGCGGTACTGGAACAGAACCAGGCAGGTTCTGTTCCGTATAGTTCTGTTGGTAAATGTAACTAGAATGTGAAGCAAACCGGACCAAAGACTGGACCTGGGTCCGGTTTAGGCGGTACTGAAAGCTTTTGGACTGAGGATTACCAGAATCTGTGTCTAATGAAGGACGATCCACTTCAGGTTTCTACCGGATCTGATCCGGTTCCCAACAGAACACAGTCAGAACTCCAGAACCTGATGTTTTTATGAAGATCACAGAACCTAAACAGACAAATCTCCGGTTCTCAGTTTATCCAGAGAGTTTAATCTAGAATTGGAGCCAGAACCCAGTTCCTGCTGTTCTGCTCCACAGTGGTTCTGTTAGGTTCTCCGGACCTGTTCTGGTTCTGCCTGTTACTGACCGGATCGCAGCGTTTAACTTGAGTTAAACTGGAGCTTCTTGTCGGGTTTAAGGTCCGGTTGAGGTTCTTCAGCTCATGTTCTCTGGTTTGTTGGAGTTCTGGACCTGAACTGGTTCTGTTCAGTTATTAGAAGAAAACATGAACCCGATCACTCTGGTCCATATTTAACTCTTTCTAAAACTGTTATTTAATAGATTTCCTAGAACAGCGGGTCTGGTGACGAGTTTCTCTGCAGAACGTATTAAGGTCGTCGTCATGGTGACCCTGAGGAACCCAAACGGTTCTGATTCATTTAGATCTTTATTAATCTGAGACGACAATAAAATGTGATTTATTTTAGACAAACATTCTGGATTTAGGAAGAGGAGCAGGAGTCTGTAGCTGTGGGTGGAAGAAGCTTCTCTGTTTGGATCATCAGACTTCTTCCTCCTCCTCTTCCTCCTCCTCCTCCTCTTCCTCCTCCTCCTCTTCCTCCTCCTCTTCCTCCTCCTGGGAGCCCAGCCGTTTCCTTCAGCCGGTTCCTTCAGCCAGGCTTACGTCAGTCAGCTCCACCCAGCCTCCATGACTTCATCCCAGGAGCTCCTCAGATGTTCTGCTGTCCTCCAGGAGCAGCTGCTGCCTCGTTCCTCCTGGTTCCCCGTTAGTTTCTGAGGAACCAGGATGAAGATCAGATGGAGTCCAGAATCTTTGGTTCTTGTGATTTGTCAGCAGGAGGAGATGCAGGGATCTGCAGCAGAGGATCTCCTGAGTCACTGCAGCAGCGCTCAGACATCAGGATGCTGGTGTGACGGAGCTTTACAGCCACAAATACCCGCTGACACACTCGGCATGCTGGGAAATATCTGTGGGCTCAGGGCGGGGGGGGGGGGGGGGGGGGGGATGGGTGACCTTGGTGCTCCTGGGCCCGCTGGGAGCCGGCATCTGTTTCAGTTTACCGTCAGCGGGGAACGCTGCGCTCTGATTGGACGCTGTGTGATAAACGGCCTGTTTTCCTTTAAATCAGCGTTAAAACTGGATTTTCCCTTTTAGAGACATCAGTCTGCCTTTGGTCCACTAGGTGCTGCTTCTAAAAAGAACTAAAAACAAGTTAAAAACCTTTAAAGGAGTGTATTAGAGCAGGTAAATAAGATTATCTGCCAATGGAATAAGATTTTATGCTCTTAAAACAGGAACAACTCATCTCCATCATCTGATTTTAAGTGCAGTAAATCTAATTATCTTATTTTAGGGGTAAAAACTCAGATCACCTTATTTACCTCAGATCATCAGTCTGATTCTGATTACCTGCTCAGGTTAAGGACAGATACACTCATTTCATGAAGATGTGACTTACATTTAGTTCCTTTTTCCTGTGGAGCCTACATATTCAGCTGCAGTCCTGGTAATATTTAACCAGAACCGCCTAAAGTTCATCATCTGAGGAGATCATAAAGCTCTTCAGATTTTTTACAGTGTTTTTAAAACAGAGCGAAGCAGAAGAACTCGTGACTCTGAGTCGTTTCTGTCACTGTTTCTGCTGAGGTCCATCATTTCTCCATAACTGCAGCTACAGCAGAAAGCTCCAGTTTTCTCTCTGGAGACGATCTAGTCTGGATCTGATCCAGGTTCTAGCAGGGTTCTGGTCCGACCTGAACACATTCCCTCCATTGTTACCAGCCGGTGGTTCTGGTGCTGCTGGGCTGGGTTCCTCTGACATGAAGCTGGGAATGATGGTCCTGCTTCTCTATGACGGTCTCCTCTGTCCTGAAGTTTTGACTTTAATCCAGCTTTATAAACTCAGCCTGTCATGAACTTTGACCTCTAACCTGCTGGCTGAGGCAGGTCTGAGATGCAGCTGGAATATCAGAACCATGATGGCAGAACCTCCTCCCTCTGGTCCAGGAAGCCGGACCTCAGCCTGACCACAGTGTCCCATTAAGGCTCTTTGTTTCCTAAAGGAAGCTGACAGATTTATGAGATTAGATGTGATGGCCCACAATGCACTGCGGCATGAGCCGGACAGGGTGGGGGGGTTGGATCGGAGCCGGGATGAGATGAAGGGATAACGGGCTCCATCAGTCAAGCTTAAGCTATGGATGAGCTTTGGTAAATCTGATTTATGGAAGTTATTTTGCAGCTGATTCCTGTGAATGTTGTTCATCTGCTGCTGCTCATTAAATCCACGTTTCTGCTGAGGTTATACAGAAATGATGTTAAATCACGTCAGAAATATTCTTAAAGAGCAGAAATGACAACAAAGCTGAGACTGAACTGGTTAAACATAAAATAACCCGAGGTTAACCTGGAAAAATATAAATAATATTTCCACGTAGTGCAGCTGACAGATCTCTTTTTTTATCATTGAAATAACAAAGTAAATGCTTATTTTAGTGGATTTGGACTCAACTTCGTCTTGATGCACTTCGTCGTGCATAGCCACGTTATTAGATTTTTTTTTATTATTTCTGAATCAATAGCTCACTCTGGTTGCATACAAAGTTTTTAGGAAAGTTTATCACACCTTGTTGGTGTATTAGTTGTTATTTTTGTGTTTTATGCTTTGATTTCGCTCAATTTGTTAGTAAATACAGCATTTCATGTTCATTTTTTAATAACAGAGGAAGTACGTACTGCACATGTGCAGCAGGGGTTAAAACAAGGAAGCGGCTAACGGCTATTAGCATCTCCAGGTGAAACGCTGAAGAAAGGTCCAGTATTCTGTGAAAAAGACTGGAATGTTGCTGGGAATACAGTTATGAACATTGATGTTCACTGAAGCAGACGCTATTATGATAGTTCTGTGATACTGCCACTAGAGGGCGCCACGTCTGTTTATATCTGCTAATCATGCCCAGTGCTGAGGCTATTTATCCACAAAAAGGACCATGAAACATTATCAGGATGGAGGCTTGGTGTATATAACCTTATATTATCATGATCAAACGGTTTTTGGTCTTTTTTATAAACATAATTCATAAAAAAATAATAATTTTTGGGCTACATGTTCAACTCTAACTCTCATGGTGTGGGACGGGAACAGGAGTACAGGAA
Organism: Fundulus heteroclitus; assembly: GCF_011125445.2. Classification (NCBI taxonomy): domain Eukaryota; kingdom Metazoa; phylum Chordata; class Actinopteri; order Cyprinodontiformes; family Fundulidae; genus Fundulus; species Fundulus heteroclitus. Next base: position 492,270 of record NC_046382.1, read on the forward strand.
CACGTTAGCGCCCCCTCATGTTCCTGCGTGGAACCTCAACAGCAGTTATTCAGAAACTCCACAGCTACCAGGATTTATGTTAAAGCTCAGACCTGTTTAAAGTATTTTATTAGTTTTATTAGCATGATGCTATTTCCTGTTGTATGACATCATCCCAGAAAGACCCTGAGCCTCCAAGCTGGAGCTACAGCTGCAGACGTTCCTCTGAGATGAGACCCACATCCCAGCGTGGAACGTTCTCAGGTTCCTCAGGAACGTTTCATCGTTCTTAGTGACTTCCTGCTCAGATATCTGGAGTTTAACATCAGCCGGTCGTCTGAAGGACGAGTGGAAGAGGGAAGAGGACACATCTGGCCGGGCGGGTCACATCTGGCCGGGCGGGTCGAGGTTGGACTGCAGGTCATCTGAGCTGTGAAGACTGCAGGGAGGAGAAGTGGAGCGAGGGAAGTGTTGGAGGAGGATGGGTGGAGGCCCAAGGAAACCAGGGTGGAGCAGAAAGGGGTAATTAGAGGGGAGGAGGGTGTTTATGAGGGAAAACTTGAAGACGGCTTATAAACAGAGCGTTCTGAAGTTTCCTTCTCCTCCAGTTTATTTTCTCCTTTCTCTCATCCTTTCTTCTCCTTCATCTCTCCATCTTCTGCTTTATAATCTGCTGTGCTGCCGTCAGACTGTGGGAACAACCAGTTCTCCTCAGATCCAGCCTCTGGGGACAGAACTCCTCCCATCAGATCTAGTAGCTCTGTGAAGCTGCCTCTCTGGTTCTCCTGCTGCTTTCATGGCTGCTTGTTAACAGGATGGAGCCATGATGGAGGATTTCTGCTGTTCCTCCACCTGAGACCAGAGTTCACACGCCGTCTGCTCACCTGAAGCCCAGACTGGAGGTAGAACCAACAGATTCACTGGTCCTTTATCCGCTGGTGAAAATCATCGGATCTGACCTCTGAGTGGATCTGATTTCTGATTGGCTCAGGCTGATTATTGGCTCTGGTCGCTGATTGGATCTGGCTGCTAATTGGCTCTGACTGCTGATTGGCTCTAACTGCTGATTGGCTCTAACTGCTGATTGGCTCTAGCTGCTGATTGGCTCTGACCGCTGATTGGCTCTGATTTCTGATTGGCTCTGGCTGCTGATTGGCTCTGGCTGATTATTGGATCTGACGGAGTTCTGAAAACTATTTTACTAAATGCATCAGAACTTAAAACTCCCACTGTTCTAAGTTTAGGGACAAATCAACAGGCAGCCTTTGGTCTGAAGGACCTGTTGTTCTCCAAAGAACAAACTGATCAGTAAAACATGCATCAAGCCTCCAGTCGGTCATGTTCTGGTTCTGGTTCAAGAACTTTTATTGTCAGCATGTGTTACCGTAATGAATGGTAGAAAGGCTCATGATGCTCACAGACAACATAGAACACACAGATACACCAAGACAGATTCTTTTTTTGGAGGTTCTCCTCCCTGTTAAAGGGGAGTTTTCCTCTCCACTGTCGCTTCATGCATGCTCAGTATGAGGGATTGCTGCAAAGCCATCAACAATGCAGACGACTGTCCACTGAATTTAATGAAAGGTCGGGGGGGCAGAACGTGGAGATCGTACTGACAGTTTGTCCCTGATGGAGATGCTTCTCTCTGGTTGATCATGGGTGGATCTTTCTGCAGAGGAGCAGGTTAACATCCAGGCGATTTGGTGAATACTGAAAGTGGAGCAGCATCATGAACACCTTCATGCTGATAACTGGTTACTGAGGATGAGAAAAGTGGAACGTGGTTCTGATCCGGAGCGAAGGAGCCAGAACCAAACTGAAAACATCCGTCCTTCATGCCTACTATATTACTATATAATAATATTATTATTATAATAATAAGGTCATTACTATAGAAATAACTTTAAACATCTGAGGAGTAGAACAGACCGGGCCGGCCCGTTTAACTTGTCCCATGCAGGCTCCTGTAGCTGTGCTGCAGTGTCTGAGGCCCAATGAAAGCTGTTCTCTGGTTCTGTCTGATGGACGGGTCAGGAGGACTTCTGAAGAGTCCTCTTGACCTCTGACCTCTGCTGTAGATGTGGAGCCTTTATTTCTGATGCTTCACATTCCTTTAACCTCTCCTGCTTTCTGTTTAAACCTGGTTCTGACTCCTGCCTGGTGCCACAGATCCTCCTCCTCAGTGGTGACGGAGGAAAAGGAGGTCATCTGCTCCCAGAGGAGCTGCGTCCTCCTTCCAGACCTCCATCTCTGCTTCCTTCAGCCTCGCTGCAACAAAATGTCCTTTCCTGGGTTCTGCAGCTCTGCCGCCCACGCTGCTGCTGCTGCTGCTCTGCATGATCCGCTCTGCAGAGAGGAAGCAGCGTCTGCTCACCAGGACGGCCTGGTTCTGGACCAGAACTCTGATTCTGTGGAAAATCACAGTCTGTTAGGGAGGTTCTGGAGTCGGTCTGAGCTCTCTGTTGGTTCTGTTGAGGTTCTTGCTTGATCTTCTCATCTCGTCGTCTTGTCTGGGTCCAGGTCTTTCCTCCGGGTCAGAGGGAGTTCAGCTCCTCCCGTTAATTTGGTCCGTTTTGTCTGAAAGGTCGTGGATCGGCGCTGGAAGAACTCTGTCATCAGACGCAGAGAGAGCTTCTTTCAGAACCTAACGTGATTAGAATGAGTCAGAGCAGAACCGGGCTGGTGTCGCCGGCCCGCGTTCCTGCCGTCTGCAGCCACAATCGACCCGTCTGTGCGCTCCGACGTACACTGGAGACGCTCTGACCCGCTCTGACCCGCTCTGACATCTGGAACATCTGGACTTCCCAGAAGGCCTCTGGGCCTCAGAGCTGACGGGAAAGTCCTGCTGAGGATGAAGATGTTCTGTTGACGAAGGTCTCCTCTAAGGTCAGGAGCGGTTCTGGAGAAGTTCTGGAAAACCTGCAGAGGGACGATTCAGCTGTAAACGATGAAGATTAACGCTGAAGATGATCGACTGACCCTGAAAAGCTGTAGTTGGGCTGCAGGTGGTTCTGGACCGGTCCAGACTCAGGTTAGAGGTTAAAGACTTTTCTAACGTCTTCATTGGGAGACCCTGGTGATGATGATGATGAAGATGATGATTATGATGAAGGCTCTTTTATTCAAAGGTTTTTCCACATTTTTAACCATAACTGTGTATTACACTGCAAAATGGAACTAAAAGTAAGTACATTTTTCTTAAAATTAGTATATTTTCCTTGATTTGAGCAGATAAATAAGACTATTTGCCAATGGAATAAGATTTAAAATAAGAACATTTGATCTCCATCACCTTATTTCAAGTGCATGATATCTAATTTATCTTATTTTAGGGGTAAAATTACATATTCTACTGGCAAATAGTCTTATTTACCTGCTCAAATCAAGGGAAATATATTAATTTTGAGAAAATTGTACTTATTACAGGAACCTCCCAGTTCTGGACCTGACTATAAAGTCTTATATAACTCTGGCTGTATATAGCAGCAGGTGGGTTCTGACAGAACTTCCTGTATCTGGACCTATCAGAGGTCCAGAACCTGTGGGTCTTTCTTCAGGTCAAAGCATTCCTGGAAAGTCTGCTGGAAACAAAGGAGCGGTTTTCTGTGAGGATTCCTGGGTCCGTTCATAGCAGAATCAAAGCCGGCGGTCCGGTTCTGGTTGTCCCGGCCCGTCTGCTGGTTCTGAGGGAGGACGCGTGTTTGTTAGTACGGGGGGGGCGGCCCGGCCCGGCCCGGCAGGGAGGCTGTTGTTGGCCTCGGTTGCATAATGGCAGGAAAAGCAGCGGGAGAGTTCTGACCCGGAGGGCTGGGAGGAGTTCTGACAGAACCAAGGAAAACCCAGACAGGTTCAGTGGTTTCCAGGGAACCCAGAATCAGAGTTGAATTAAAAACATCAGAGTAATAATTCTGGAGGTTCTGACCCGGCAGCCGCAGAGGCTTCATGGTTGCTGAGTAATTTGGACTTCAAATGCAAAATAAGAGAAGAACTAAATGATAAAAGACTGAGTTAGATTTTTGAAACTTGTTTTCCTCTAAACCCGGTACTGGTACTGATACCGGTACCAGTACCAGTACCGGTACTGGTACTGGTACTGGTACTGGTATCAAGTCAGGAGGTTTAGGATGATTTCTAGGGAAATAAACAGGAAGTTCCTCCTCCCGTGTTTTGGTTCTGGTTCTGACTCTGTTTATCCATGTGACGTCTCATGTGCAGGAAGTGACTCCTTATATGGACTTCCTGTGCACACAGTGGGAAGCAGGCCTCTGTCCCAAATAACCAGCATCAGTTTCTCACGACTTCCAGCGTGCAGAACAGAACCAGAACCTCTGGGTCCAGTTCAGCAGCAGCTTTCTGTTGGACGGCTCAGAAATAAAGGCTCTGCTCTGTTTGTCACCCAGATCCTCCTCCATCTCCTGGTTAAAACATTTTATCTCCTCTTCCTCACACAGAGACACTGCTCCCCTCTTCCTCTCTGCTCCTCCTCCTCCTCCTCCTTCTCCTCTTCGTTCCTGCTCTGTGTCCATCGTTGGTTCTCCTCCTCTTTCTGGGTCGGAGGTTCTTTAAATTGAAGGTCAGGTCCAGGTTCTGTTGTATCGATGGTTGTAGGTTGGACTCCTGAAGCATAAAATGCTAAAATCCAGAAGAAAAAGGGATTTAATGTTGGTAAAATAAATAAATGTGAATAATTACCAGCGGCTGAACAGGAAGCTGATGCTGGTCGGCCCAAAGAGACTCATGATGAACGTCTGCAGCTGCATGTGTAGCAGCACACGCTGCCTGAGCCCTGACTGCAGCGGGTCTGGTCCGGTCCGGCTCGGTCCGGTCTGGCCCGGTCCGGTCCGGCGACCCGCGGCTCAGAGAGGGAGAACACGCCTGAGCGAACTAACAACACCGCATCAATAATTCAGGGGAAGCGATCATTTATGGATTTCCAGCTCGCTGCAGGAGGTCCACGCTGTAAAGCTCTGCTGCTTTCAGCTCTGGTGGTCTCCAGAACCACAGGTCCGCTCTGATGAGTAGAATCCTCCAGAACCACAGGTCCGCTCTGATGAGTAGAATCCTCCAGAACCACAGGTCCGCTTTGATGAGTAGAAATCCTCCAGAACCACAGAATAACTGCAGGAGAAGGTCCAGACCTGCAGTCACTGCCGGGTCAGTCCTCTGATTTAAAGTAAAGGTTCTGGTCTGAGAAACCTGGGAATAAACAGCAGATCCTCTAATTATGTATAAAGAAGTTATCAGGCAGATAATTAGGGTTAACGAGCCTTCAGACCCTCTGATTGGTTGATTGGTTGATTAGGGAGTTTGTGGTAAAAGAATAACAAATGTCTCATTTTCCATCAATGTTCTCCAATTGAAATGGTTTGAATCTGATTAATCTGTGTTAATCTGGATTAATGTGAAACCCGGAGCCAGAGTGAGGTTCTGCTGAGGTTCTACTGGGGTTCTGCTGAGGTTATGCTTGGGTTCTGCTGAGGTTCTACTGATGTTCTGCAGGGGTTCTACTCAGGTTCTGCTGAGGTTCTGCTGGGGTTCTGCTGGGGTTCTACTCAGGTTCTGCTGAGGTTCTACTGATGTTCTGCAGGGGTTCTACTCAGGTTCTACTGATGTTCTGCTGGGGTTCTGCTGATGTTCTGCTGGGGTTCTGCTGAGATTCTGCTGAAATTCTGCTGGGTTTCTGCTGGGGTTCTGCTGAGATTCTGCTGAAATTCTGCTGGGTTTCTGCTGAGGTTCTGCTGAGGTTCTGCAGAGCAGCAGCCGTGGGTCTGGCGGCTCATTCTGGGTTCTGAACTAATCGGGTCGCCTGACTGAGCTGATGTGACCACATGACTTATTGATGGCGCCGCCGGCAGCCATGTCTGTCTGGACCGCTGCCAGGAGCCGCCTCTGGGTCGGTACCGTCTGGTTTAACGCTCTGCAGCTCAGAGGTTCTGGCTCCATTCTGGTTCTGCCCGGTTCTGTCCGAGGCTGCAGGAAAACTGCTGGAAGGGAACAAAGTTAGAGTTAGAGGAACGGAGCAGCTGATGAGAGCATGGAGCAGACAGCAGGAAGTCATTAGGGGGGGGGGGGGTGTGGGGGGGGGGGGCTGTGTGTGTGTGTGTGTGTGTGTGGGGGGGGGGGGGGCTGTGTGTGTGTGTGGGGGGGGGGGTCTGCTGGGCCCGGTGACGTCATAAAACTGTTTTGTTTTTTTATTCTGCTGCAGATCTGGAGGATAAATCTGGGATGAACTCGTTGTTTTACACAAACTGAGGCAGAAATGACCAAATATTAGTTTTTCTTCTTCATTGCATCAACAGAAAAACGTAGAAAACACAGATATGTTGTTGTTGTTGTTGTTTTAAACTTGTGAAGCTGTTTTATTTTACGGGTTCCTTTAATGGGTGTGACCCGGTTAGCTGCTCTGACTTATCTGTGGACGCTGCGCCGGTTCTGAAGGAACCCATGAATCTCTGGACCATAAAACTACATTTATGTTTCATCCTGAGAGGAAAATCCACCAGAAACCAGAAAACAAAAAACTGATCCAGGACAGGTTCAGACGGTCCAGTCAGACGGTCCAATCAGACGGCAGCATGTCTCATTTCATTCAGCTCTGATGCAGGTTCTGAGGTTCTGGCCCGCCAAAGATCCAGTTGGTCCAACAGTTCAGCCATCTTCACGCCCATCCTGTTCTACGTTCTAACTTTCCTTCACTTCTAGGACCTGCAACAGAACCACCTGCAGTCGGGTCAGAAGGTTCTCCCTGTAAATCGGGTCCTGACCCGGTCCAAGTTCACTCCCTGTAAAAACTTTAAGGCTCGGTTTGTCAGCTTCCTGCAGGGTTCTGGAGAACCTCTGTGCAGAATAACAGATGTACTGTAAATGATTCTGGAAGCGTTCTCTCTCTAGAACCAGCTGGTGGCAGACGGCGGCCCGTCAGAACCGTCAGTCAGCCTAGTGAAGCTCAGAACCAGTAAACACAGCAGATCCACTCAGTCCTTTTCTTTATTTAACTGTTTTATTCATTTATTACTGTAGTTTTATTAATAATTTATTACTGTAGTTTTATTAATAATTTATTACTGTAGTTTTATTAATAATTTATTACTGTAGTTTTATTAATAATTTATTACTGTAGTTTTATTAATAATTTATTACTGTAGTTTTTATTAATAATTTATTACTGTAGTTTTATTAATAATTAATCTATGGAGTGTTTTATTCCCACTGGGGAATAATCGTTACTCCTCTTTGATCCAGGATGGATTCTCGGGTAGAAGCGTGTTTTCCTGCTGCTGCAGATCAGATGTTAACAGATGGAAAGCAGGTCATCCCTCTCTCTCCCCCTCTGATCCATTCTCTGCTCGCCCCCCCTCCCTGTCGCTCGCCCCCTCCTCCCTCCCTCTCCTCTGTCCCGTGATCTCATCCTCTCTGACTGCTGACACATTCCTGCGCTCTCAGCCTTTTATTCCTCCCCTCTTTGTTATCAGGAGCGTGCTGCTGCAGCTCACAGGCAGGAAGTGACCCACTGTGGAACCGCTTAGTCCGTCTGGGTCTCTGGTGGGAATCCACAGTTAGCTCATGACGCCCAGAGACGCTGCTGCAAGAGGAAAACAGGCAGATCGTGCCGTCATGCGTAGTATTATTATTATAATTATTATTATAATTATTACACTCTTAAAGAAGCTTTAAGAGTTTTCTCAGTCAAACTGACTTGAGTTTATTTCTACATCAGATGTCATTATACCAGGAGAACAGCTCTGACTGCAACCAGTCAGGGTTATTCAAACTGTTCAGGTCCAGTACCATCCGGTCCGGTTCAGTCCAGGAAGTTAAAATACACTTTAGTTAGATTCAGTTAACAAGGAGAAAGCTATAAGTGTATAAAAATGTCCACCTTTCACAGATAAAACACTTCAGTTAATAAACCTTAAAACATTAAAACATGAATAAAAGGCTAAACAGCAAATTAAATTATATAGATGATGAAAAAAAAAATACATCAAAGTTTAGAAGTAAAGATGCGTTTAAAGTGTCCAGCTTCCATAGATGGTCAAATGTCAGGATCCAGCTGATCGCAGCAATCCCTCATCCACAGCAAGCACGAGGCGACGGTGGAGGAAAAAACTTCCTTTTAACAGAAACAGTGTTCTGTAGAACGTTCTGCATTCAGAAGGGATGTTCTGCAGACTTGGTTGGAACCAGTGAGTTCTTCCCTCTGGAACCAGCTGACCCATTCTCTCCTGACGTCTGACATAAAAAGCTCATCTTCCTCCTCACTGGATGGTCTTCAGACCCACAATCTGAGAGACGGTTGTGGGTTAAAATCCCAGCAGGACAGGAAGTCCTCAGAGATCCTCAGACCTTCTATCTGGTACCAACAACCACGGGATGTTCACCTTGATCTTCATCTTCATTCTGATGCTCAGTTTGAACTTCAGCAGGTTGTCTTCATCACCTTCAGGTGAAGAGCTGAGTTGCTGCCTTCTGATTGGCTGATTGGCTGTTTGTCTTAACGAGCCGTTTAGAAGGTGCCACTCTATGTTTATGTGGACATATGTTGGTACCAGGTGTGAAGATGAGCCTGAGGCACCGTTCAGATCAACAGAACTTCCAGAAGGCTCCATCTACGCTCTGCTTCATGTGGAAACATCTAGAACCAGTAACCAGGAGTTACTCTGTGGGGAACAGGTAGTTAGATGAGAGAGAGCATTCAGAACCATTTAACAGACATGGGTCATCAGAACATCAGGAGCTGAGCTCTGGTTGGGAACCTAAAGCATCAGAAAGTGATCAGAACCAGAGGTTCTGTCATTGAGCTGAAAGCATGTCGTCTGGTTCTGGTTTCTGGTCCAATCCTGACGGCTGTTTGTGGAACAGGAAGTTCTCTGTGGTTCTGGTGTCCATCCAGCCTGCAGATAAAAGGATGAGTACTTTATATCACCAGGTTCTGTTGTTACATCTTCAGGTTCTGTTCTCCTTCAGTACTTTACGGCTACACTTTGGACCAGAACCTGTTGGATCCAGACCCTGTTGACAGATAATCTTCATGTGGAAACATTTTTTAATATATTTTCCTCCCTAAAACTGAAGAACGTTTCTGAATCAGAACCAACAGAACACGTCTCTACAGTCTGGCCAGGTTCTGATGAACCACAGGGGGGTTTGATGCGTCTGTTGGATCAGAACCAGTCGGACTCCCTCGGCTGTGTGATGAGGTTTTACTGTCCTCACCCTGATCTGAGGACAGACGTGGGACACAGACTGGTCTCCTTCCTCTGAGAGGTCCGATCGGGTCGAGAAGTTAAAGCTCCAGAACACATCTGCAGTCGCGGAGCCTCAGCCGGCCAGCGGGCGGTGGGCGGAGCCTCAGCCGGTCATGTGATTCTGCCTGAGTTCGTCCTCTGACATCATGGCGTTCCTCACAGGAAGGAGGAAAGATGATGAGATGAATCAGGATGATGAGAGGAGAGCAGCAGAACCGGCCGGGTCAGACTGAAACACGACGGAACAAAGACCCAGAAGGTTCTGTGGTCAGAGCGTGAGAACATCAGCCGGTCGTGTCTCAGTTATCTATTGATTGATCATGGTAACCATAGCAGCACTAAGCGCATTAGCAGATAAACCAATTAAAGGCAGCAGAGATGCTGACCGCCCTGCAGAGACTCTGAGAGGAGCTGCTGTTCTGAAGGTTCTGACCCGGTTCTGACGGGTTCTCCTGCTGCTGAACGTAAAGCACATTGTGAGCTTAGAACAATAAGAAGGGGACGACTGAGTCACGTCATGATTACAGGGCAGCGGCTGCGTGGGTCGCCCACATGTTGGCTTCCTTTGTCTCTGATCAAAGAGCTTTTAGCGTGACGATTAAATCACGTCTGACATTTAAACTCCTGCTGCTCGTCTCTCTGTGCACACATCAGTCCAGATGTTCCTGTTCTAACCGGGTCTGAACTCAGTTAATCATTGTCTTCAGCTCTGACTGGATCCGGTTACTATAAAAACCAGGAGTCTGGTCCACACCCTGCCGGGGAACCTGATTGGCTGTGGGCTGGACGTTGGCTCAGGTACCGATCTGTTTCCAGAACCAGGACCAGGTGTGAGTGAAGAGCATCACATCATCAGCGTATGCGTAGATCCAGAGACGGGTCTGCTTCCTGCTGATGTTCTCCTGTTCTCTGTACCTGAGGCTGGTTCCATGTGTTCTGCTGTTTGGGTCACTCTCCTGGTTCCTGACAGGTAGATTTAATCTGGGGGGAGCAGAACTGTAACCTGAGCTGTGAAACAAGGAAGTGAACCTCTAAACCGTCAGCAGCCTGGAGAGGAAGTCATGCGGAAGTTTTTAATTCAATAAAATTTAATTTATACAGCGCCAATCATATTATACATATTGGTCAAAGATTTCCTATATAAGGGAACCAGTTGATTGCTTCAAAGTCCCGACAAGCAGCATTCACTCCTCCTGAAAGAGCGTAGAGCCACAGTGGACAGTCGTCTGCATTGTTGATGGCTTTGCAGCAATCCCTCATACTGAGCATGCATGAAGCGACAGTGGAGAGGAAAACTCCCCTTTAACAGGGAGGAGAACCTCCAGCAGAACCAGAACCAGGCTCAGTGTGAACGCTCATCTGCCTCCACCCACTGGGGCTTAGAGAAGACAGAGCAGAGACACAGAAAGCTCAGAAGCTCACATTGACCCAGGAGTACTTTCTATGTTAGATGGTAGTAGCGGGTGAGCCGTCTTCTCTGGATGATGTCACAGTTAACAGAACGCCAGACCAGGTGTACCTACTATGAAGAAAAAAGAGAGAGAACAGAAAGTTAAAGCTGAAATGACATCAGTCATTTCAATGTAATGCATAATTGGAGAGCATTAGAACTCAGTAGAGTGAGAGAAATATTTTTTTACAGGTTTTAAAGGTTCTACAGCCAATCTGAAGGAAACATCCAGAACCATGTGAGCTGGAGGAGAACCTGCTGCCCTCAGGTCTGATGAACACCTGTAGGGTCCAGACCAGCCCAGGTAAAGGCTGGAGAGCAGATGATGCTCCTGCTGGCTGCAGAATCTGCTGCTCTGCCTCTGGGTTCTGGTTCTGCTGGTCTCGGGTCAGAACGCTGCTGCTGTCCTACTTGGCTCAGCGTGGCCCAGTTAGAGCTGCAGTGATGGATGATCGCCTCCTCCGCCCCAGTTCTGCAGAACCGGCAGTGTATCAGTGTGCTAGCTGCTTGGAGCGCTGCAGTGACGGCTGAGGTGACCTCCATCAGAACCGAAGGCTGAACTGGTTCTGATCCGAGGAGCTGCTCTCACTTCTGCCTCATTTCTCATGCATCCTGCTGCAGAACCGTGGTTCTGACTGTCTGTTTTCAGCTCCCTGATGGTTCTGGATGTGTTCTGTGCCTTTTACAGGTTTTTAACTCGGGTTCAGAACTCTGGGTCCGGATGCAGCTGCTTTCTCCATCAGGTCTGCACAGAGACTCTGGTTCTGTTAATTCCTGAAAAGGTTCTGCAGCTCGGCAGCTTCCCGCTCCGATGCGAGCGCCGCCGGGTCGGTGCGGCGCCGTGTGGGAGTGAGGCTCGCTGAATGGCGGGTCTGGAGAGCAGCAGCGTGGGAGTCCGAACGCAGCGTGGGATTCTGCAGCGCTGCGTTGCCATGGCGATCAATTGATGCTTGAAGGAGAAAAGTGTGAGAGGGAATGCAGAGAACCTGACCGGGTTTACAGGCGGTTCTGACTCTGACCGGGTTTACAGGCGGTTCTGATCCTGACCGGGTATACAGGCGGTTCTGATCCTGACCCGGTTTACAGGCGGTTCTGATGTGGTTCCCCCTCTGAAATGGGCCGTTTTAAACCGGACCTCTGATGTTAGAAAGGTTTTGCAGGCGGTTCTGATCCTGACCGGGTTTACAGGCGGTTCTGGTCCTGACCGGGTTTACAGGTGGTTCTGATCCTGACTGGGTTTGCAGGCGGTTCTGATCCTGACCGGGTTTACAGGCGGTTCTAGTCCTGACCGGGTTTACTGGCGGTTCTGATCCTGACCGGGTTTACAGGCGGTTCTGATCCTGACTCTGGGTTTACAGGCAGTTCTGATGTGGTTCCCCCTCTGAAATGGGCCGTTTTAAACCGGGTTTCTGATGTTAGAAAGGTTCTGCAGGCGGTTCTGATCCTGACCGGGTTTACAGGCGGTTCTGGTACCAGAAGGAAGCGCTGTGGGGAAGTTCTGGCGTCTGCTGGACCTTCAGGTCCGTCTCTAAAACGATTCATGGCGGCGCTGCTCGGCCTCTCCAGTCGGGTCTTTGTGGCGCCGTCAGCAGCTAGATGAGTGGGTTCTGCCCCAGTGCATGCTGGGACAGCTGTAACCATGGAGACCTGGCTTTTTACTGGATAATGTCTGCTTTTACTGAGGACAGGGAGAGAGAGCAGCAGAGACGGATCAGTGTGACCCACTGGGTCAGCTGACCCGTCTCTCTGGTTCTGGAGAAGCTGAGATTATAACTCTGATTTATAGTAAAAACCAGACGGTCCATCTGTAGACTAAACTTATGTAATCACACCAGGAGGCGTCATCCAGGCTGAGGTTCTGGTTCTGGAGGGGAAAGTGTTTGCAGAACTTCTCTAATGCTGAGCCTTGGGTCCATGTGGAGGTTGCAGCGTATTTTCCACATGCTGGTCTGTGGGGGAGTCAGAGGAGGAGGAGGCGCCTGTCAGGCATTAATCCTTCAGCTGCGAGGAGGAGGAGGAGGAGGAGGAGGAGGAGGAGGAGGAGGAGGAGGAGGAGGAGGAGGAGGACGAGGAGGTCCAACTGGACTCGTTCCTGAGAGGCGAGGAGTTCTGGTAGAACAGGAGGTGCTGGGGGATCAGAGGGGATTAAAAACTGCCTTGGTTCTGATTAAAAAGCCTCAGAGGAAAAAAAGAATCCCTGCTGTGAGACTAGACCAGGATCAGATGCTTTCTGGTTGTCTGGGTGCAGCAGTGATGCATCCTGGGAAATGTAGGCTCCAGCAGAGTGTTACCTTTCAGAGTCAGAGTTGAAGGAGCAGCGTTTGGGTAAAACGAGGTGATCCGCTCTGGGTTCTGCTGTGTTTTATTTTGAAAGGTCGAATCAGCCATCCATCACGCCTCCTTCCTGCTCCACCTTTCCTCAGATATTAATAACTTTCCTCAGATATTAATAACTTTCCTCAGATATTAATAACTTTCCTCAGATGTTAATAACTTTCCTCAGATGTTAATAACTTTACTCATATATTAATAACTTTACTCAGATGTTAATAACTTTACTCATATATTAATAACTTTACTCAGATGTTAATAACTTTACTCATATATTAATAACTTTACTCATATATTAATAACTTTCCTCAGACATTAATAACTTTCCTCAGATGTTAATAACTTTACTCATATATTAATAACTTTCCTCAGATATTAATAACTTTACTCAGATGTTAATAACTTTCCTCAGATGTTAATAACTTTACTCATATATTAATAACTTTACTCAGATGTTAATAACTTTACTCATATATTAATAACTTTACTCATATGTTAATAACTTTACTCAGATATTAATAACTTTACTCAGATGTTAATAACTTTACTCAGATATTAATAACTTTACTCAGATATTAATAACTTTCCTCAGACATTAATAACTTTACTCAGATATTAATAACTTTACTCAGACATTAATAACTTTACTCAGATATTAATAACTTTACTCAGACATTAATAACTTTACTCAGATATTAATAACTTTACTCAGACATTAATAACTTTACTCAGATATTAATAACTTTCCTCAGATATTAATAACTTTACTCAGATATCAATAACTTTTCTCAGATATTAATAACTTTACTCAGATATTAAAAACTTTACTCAGATATTAATGACTTTCCTCAGATATTAGTAACTTTACTCAGATGTTAATAACTTTACTCAGATATTAATAACTTTACTCAGATATGAATAACTTTACTCAGATATTAATAACTTTACTCAGATATTAATAACTTTACTCAGATATTAGTAACTTTACTCAGATATTAATAACTTTACTCAGATATTAGTAACTTTACTCAGATGTTAATAACTTTACTCAGATGTTAATAACTTTACTCAGATATGAATAACTTTACTCAGATATTAATAACTTTACTCAGATATGAATAACTTTACTCAGATATTAATGACTTTCCTCAGATATTAATGACTTCCCTCAGATATTAGTAACTTTACTCAGATGTTAATAACTTTACTCAGATATTAATAACTTTACTCAGATATGAATAACTTTACTCAGATATTAATAACTTTACTCAGACATTAGTAACTTTACTCAGATATTAATAACTTTACTCAGATATTAATAACTTTACTCAGATATTAATAACTTTACTCAGATATTAATAACTTTACTCAGACATTAGTAACTTTACTCATATATTAATGACTTTCCTCAGACATTAATAACTTTCCTCAGATGTTAATAACTTTACTCATATATTAATAACTTTCCTCAGATGTTAATAACTTTACTTAGATGTTAATAACTTTACTCAGATATTAATAACTTTACTCAGATATTAATAACTTTACTCATATATTAATAACTTTACTCAGATGTTAATAACTTTACTCATATATTAATAACTTTACTCAGATGTTAATAACTTTACTCATATATTAATAACTTTACTCATATATTAATAACTTTACTCAGATGTTAATAACTTTCCTCAGATGTTAATAACTTTACTCATAGATTAACTTTACTCAGATGTTAATAACTTTACTCATATATTAATAACTTTACTCAGATATTAATAACTTTCCTCAGATGTTAATAACTTTACTCAGATATTAATAACTTTACTCAGATATTAATAACTTTCCTCAGACATTAATAACTTTACTCAGATATTAATAACTTTACTCAGATATTAATAACTTTACTCAGACATTAATAACTTTACTCAGACATTAGTAACTTTACTCAGACATTAATAACTTTCCTCAGATATTAGTAACTTTCCTCAGATATTAATAACTTTACTCAGATATTAATAACTTTACTCAGATATTAGTAACTTTCCTCAGATATTAGTAACTTTCCTCAGATATTAATAACTTTACTCAGATATTAATAACTTTCCTCAGATATTAGTAACTTTCCTCAGATATTAATAACTTTACTCAGATATTAATAACTTTACTCAGATATGAATAACTTTCCTCAGATATTAATAACTTTACTCAGACATTAGTAACTTTACTCAGACATTAGTAACTTTACTCAGATATTAATAACTTTACTCAGATATTAATAACTTTCCTCAGACATTAATAACTTTCCTCAGATATTAATAACTTTACTCATATATTAATAACTTTACTCAGATGTTAATAACTTTACTCATATATTAATAACTTTACTCAGATGTTAATAACTTTACTCATATATTAATAACTTTACTCATATATTAATAACTTTACTCAGATATTAAAAACTTTACTCAGATATTAATGACTTTCCTCAGATATTAATAACTTTACTCAGATGTTAATAACTTTACTCAGATGTTAATAACTTTCCTCAGATGTTAATAACTTTACTCATATATTAACTTTACTCAGATGTTAATAACTTTACTCATATATTAATAACTTTACTCAGATATTAATAACTTTCCTCAGACATTAATAACTTTACTCAGATATTAATAACTTTACTCAGATATTAATAACTTTACTCAGACATTAATAACTTTACTCAGATATTAATAACGTTACTCAGACATTAATAACTTTACTCAGATATTAATAACTTTACTCAGACATTAATAACTTTACTCAGATATTAGTAACTTTACTCAGATATTAATAACTTTCCTCAGATATTAATAACTTTACTCAGATGTTAATAACTTTACTCATATATTAATAACTTTCCTCAGATGTTAATAACTTTACTCAGATGTTAATAACTTTACTCAGATATTAGTAACTTTCCTCAGATATTAATAACTTTCCTCAGACATTAATAACTTTCCTCAGATATTAGTAACGTTCCTCAGATATTAATAACTTTACTCAGATATTAATAACTTTACTCAGATATTAGTAACTTTCCTCAGATATTAATAACTTTCCTCAGATATTAATAACTTTACTCAGATATTAATAACTTTACTCAGATATTAATAACTTTCCTCAGATATGAATAACTTTACTCAGATATTAATAACTTTACTCAGACATTAGTAACTTTACTCAGATATTAATGACTTTCCTCAGATATTAATAACTTTCCTCAGATATTAATAACTTTACTCAGATATGAATAACTCTACTCAGATATTAATGACTTTACTCAGATATGAATAACTTTACTCAGATATTAATAACTTTACTCAGATATGAATAACTTTACTCAGATATTTATAACTTTACTCAGATATTAATAACTTTCCTCAGACATTAATAACTTTCCTCAGATATTAGTAACGTTCCTCAGATATTAATAACTTTACTCAGATATTAATAACTTTCCTCAGATATTAATAACTTTGCTCAGATATTAATAACTTTCCTCAGATATTAATAACTTTACTCAGACATTAGTAACTTTACTCAGATATTAATGACTTTCCTCAGATATTAATAACTTTCCTCAGATATTAATAACTTTACTCAGATATGAATAACTCTACTCAGATATTAATAACTTTACTCAGACATTAATAACTTTACTCAGATATCAATAACTTTACTCAGACATTAATAACTTTACTCAGATATTAGTAACTTTACTCAGATGTTAATAACTTTCCTCAGATATTAGTAACTTTCCTCAGACATTAGTAACTTTACTCAGATATTAATAACTTTACTCAGATATTAATAACTTTCCTCAGATATTAATAACTTTCCTCAGATATTAGTAACTTTCCTCAGATATTAGTAACTTTACTCAGATGTTAATAACTTTCCTCAGATATTAGTAACTTTCCTCAGACATTAGTAACTTTACTCAGATATTAATAACTTTACTCAGATATTAATAACTTTACTCAGATATTAATAACTTTCCTCAGATATTAGTAACTTTACTCAGACATTAGTAACTTTACTCAGATATTAATAACTTTACTCAGATATTAATAACTTTCCTCAGATATTAGTAACTTTACTCAGATGTTAATAACTTTACTCAGATATTAATAACTTTACTCAGATATGAATAACTTTACTCAGATATTAATAACTTTACTCAGACATTAGTAACTTTACTCAGATATTAATAACTTTACTCAGACATTAGTAACTTTACTCAGATATTAATAACTTTACTCAGATATTAATAACTTTACTCAGACATTAGTAACTTTACTCATATATTAATGACTTTCCTCAGACATTAATAACTTTCCTCAGATGTTAATAACTTTACTCATATATTAATAACTTTCCTCAGATGTTAATAACTTTACTCAGATGTTAATAACTTTACTCAGATATTAATAACTTTCCTCAGATATTAATAACTTTCCTCAGACATTAATAACTTTCCTCAGATATTAGTAACGTTCCTCAGATATTAATAACTTTACTCAGATATTAATAACTTTCCTCAGATATTAATAACTTTGCTCAGATATTAATAACTTTCCTCAGATATTAATAACTTTACTCAGACATTAGTAACTTTACTCAGACATTAATGACTTTCCTCAGATATTAATGACTTTCCTCAGATATTAATAACTTTACTCAGATATGAATAACTCTACTCAGATATTAATGACTTTACTCAGATATTAATAACTTTACTCAGATAATAATAACTTTACTCAGATATTAATAACTTTACTCAGATATGAATAACTTTACTCAGATATTTATAACTTTACTCAGATATTTATAACTTTCCTCAGATATTAATAACTTTCCTCAGATATTATCTTTTCTCAGATATTAATAACTTTACTCAGATATTAATAACTTTACTCAGATATTAATGACTTTACTCAGATATTAATAACTTTACTCAGACACCGTCTGCAGCCTCTTCTCTCCACATGCACACGTCACCACAGACTGGTGACTGAATGTTGTATGGTTGGTGGCGGATGGAGCGACGCTCTGGTCCTCAGGTCTGAACATCTGGATCAGCAGCTGGAGACTGAAGAACCTGTGAAGGTTTCTGCTGCTCCAGGAGGAAGTTATTCTGCTTCCCTCCTGTTTTATGAGCTCAGACGCTAACGCAGGAAATAAGCTGCTGACCAGCTGCAGCGTCGTATGCGAAGCTTCAATAAAAACCTGGAATGCTGCTTTGCTTTTATTTTGCTGCTACTGAAGCAGACAGGCTGGTGATCTAGGTTTTCTAGATCTATAACCCTCAGCAGCACCTGCTCCAGGTGGAGTCAGACACCTGGAGAGAGAATGGACTAACCTAGACTCAGAGCAGGAGAAATACCTGGTTCTGGTTTGGGGAGACCCAGTTTTGGTCAGAACTGGTTCTGGTCGCCCCCATCGGTACCGCTGCAGACGGACGGGTCGGTCCTGCAGTCACAGTCTGATTCCTCTGGTCCAGAGCAGCAGAGGTAGCCGTGATCTCTTCAGATGATGTCATCCTTCCTGCATCTCTCAGCATCTCTGCGTCCGGCAGCGACACACGTCCCCTGTTGTCATGACTCCATCTCTGTGTCTGTGTGTGTGTGTGTGTGTCTGTGTGTGTGTGTGTGTGTGTTTTCTGCCTGGTGTCGCGTTGTGTTCCTCCTCTAACAACACAAACGCTGTCGGCGTCCCAGCAGGAGCGTATTTTTAGCGTAGCAACACCAGCAGCTCCGTGCTGACTGGTTGCTGAGCTCTGAGTGGGCGGCGGTCCACCAGCTCTCCCAGTTTGGTTCAGAGGATCACTTCCTGCTCTGAGAGACGGCCCGTCTGATTGGACGGTTTAAACATCAGAACCATCAGGTGTCCTGACGTCCCTCCGTCTCCTCAGGACCCAGACGTTAAGTTTCCTACGACAGTGAATGCATCACAGCGTCTCACTCATAGAGGCTCATCTATTTAATGCAGCTCAGCTCATTCTGGTACCTGGTGTTCAAACCGGACCTTCAGCAGGTCCAGATGTTCTGTAAACTAGACGTGATGTTTGTCCTCCACCTGTCAAAGCAGGAGGAACGTCTGCAGGCTCAGATCTGACCTGAGATCAGCCGCTGCTGTCCGTCTGAGTCGTGCTGCTGTTTGCTGACGGAGCGGCTCTAGATGTGGAGCGACTGATCCTCTGCTCACCTGCCAGGATCCATCAGAACCGCCGCAGTTAGACACCTGCAGCAGCAGAGACACCTGCAGCAGAGACACCTGCAGCAGAGACACCTGCAGCAGCAGAGATACCTGCAGCAGCAGAGACACCTGCAGTTGACACACCTGTAGGATGCTTCATTGTGTCCTGCAGCAGAGAGAGAGACACCTGCAGCAGCAGAGAGAGACACCTGCAGGATGCTTCATTGTGTCCTGCAGCAGCAGAGACACCTGCAGCAGCAGAGACACCTGCAGCAGCAGAGAGAGACACCTGCAGGATGCTTCATTGTGTCCTGCAGCAGCAGAGACACCTGCAGCAGCAGAGACACCTGCAGCAGCAGACACACCTGCAGCAGAGAGACACCTGCAGCAGAGACACACCTGCAGCAGAGACACCTGCAGGATGCTTCATGGTGTCCTCCAGCTGACCAGAGGACAGATTCAGGTCCTGAACGTCTTCTTCCTGTTTAAAACGACGCAGCAACAAGCAGCCAGGAGGCTCCAGCTCTGCTGCTGCTTTCCTCTGCAGCATCTGACCTTTTCATCGGCAGTTTAACCACCAGGATGCTTCAAAGTTTTGTAAAGTGGAGCTAATGTTGCCTAGCAACAGGATTTACTGTTGTTAGTGTTTCTCTGCTGGAGATCAGCCGCTGAAGGCCTCCAGCTGCAGCCCTGCAGTCCTGGAGCCCAGGCTGAAGGCTGAAGGCTGAAGGCTGAAGGCTGCTGCTTCATTCCTCAGTCTGGAACCAGAACGTCTTGGTCCGCTCTGAGGTGCTGCAGCGACGTGGTTCCACCAGCAGGGGGCAGCGTCCTCACAGCGTTGAGGAACAGCTGAACTAGGCTGCAGCCAATCAATACATTTGCTCTGCTCCATTCTTCTCTCCAGCTTTGCTGCAGCTTGTTGAGCGTTATGCTCAGCTCTCTGAAGCGTTCCAGTCATGCTGAGGTCTGGACTTTGACTA